>NW_028239168.1:0-218995 GCF_036417535.1 Chlamydotis macqueenii
TCCCCCGACCCCCCCATCCCGGGACCCCCAACCCCCCCCCCCCCGGGATCCCCCTAGAACGGTTTGGGACCTCCCCCCACCCTCTCAAAGCCCCCCCACCCCCCCAAAATCCCCCACCCCGGACCCCAAACCCCCCACCCTCCCCCCAAGAACCCCTCTGACCCCCCCCTAAACCCTTTGGGACTCCGCCCCCCAAGCCCCCCCCCCCCCATACCCCCGACCCCCCCATCCCGGGACCCCCAACCCCCCCCCCCCGGGATCCCCCTAGAACGGTTTGGGACCCCCCCCCACCCTCTCAAAGCCCCCCCACCCCCCCAAAATCCCCCACCCCGGACCCCAAACCCCCCACCCTCCCCCCAAGAACCCCTCTGACCCCCCCCCTAAACCCTTTGGGACTCCGCCCCCCAAGCCCCCCCCCCCATACCCCCGACCCCCCCATCCCGGGACCCCCTACCCCCCCCCCCCCCCCCCGGGATCCCCCTAGAACGGTTTGGGACCCCCCCCCACCCTCTCAAAGACCCCCACCCCCCCAAAATCCCCCACCCCGGACCCCAAACCCCCCACCCTCCCCCCAAGAATCCCTCTGACCCCACCCCTAAACCCTTTGGGACTCCGCCCCCCAAGCCCCCCCCCCCATACCCCCGACCCCCCCATCCCGGGACCCCCAACCCCCCCCCCCCGGGATCCCCTAGAACGGTTTGGGACCCCCCCCCACCCTCTCAAAGCCCCCCCACCCACCCAAAATCCCCCACCCCGGACCCCAAACCCCCCACCCTCCCCCCAAGAACCCCTCTGACCCCCCCCAAACCCTTTGGGACTCCGCCCCCCAAGCCCCCCCCCCCCATAACCCCGACCCCCCCATCCCGGGACCCCCGACCCCCACCCCCCGGATCCCCCTAGAACGGTTTGGGACCCCCCCCAAAATCCCCCGTCTCCCCCCACCCCGGACCCCAAACCCCCCGGGCGCCCCCCGCCCCCGCGGTGCCCGTACCGTAGCCGGGCCTCGCCCCCGCCGCTCTCCCCGCCAATAAAAACGCCGCGGCGCTGCCGCTTCCTGCTTCCTGCTTCCTGCTTCCTGCCTTCTCTCCGCCACCGGCGCGCCCGCCGCCCCGCAGCGCGCATGCGCCCACACCCCCCCCAACCGGCTCCGCGCCGGTCTCCCGCCCCTCACGGTCCAGCTGTGCGCGCATGCGCGGGAGCTCGGCGACCCCCCCCCGCAAGTTGGGGGGCAGGAGACCACTTTGGGGTGAGAGCATATTTTGGGGGGCACGGCGCCATTTTGGGGGGGTAGAAGGCCCAGTTGTGGGGCAGGAGGCCACTTTTGGGGGCGAGAGTGCATTTTGGGGGGCACGACGCCATTTTGGGGGGGTAGAAGGCCCAGTTGTGGGGCAGGAGGCCACTTTTGGGGGTGAGAGCGCATTTTGGGGGGCACGACGCCATTTTGGGGGGGTAGAAGGCCCAGTTATGGGGCAGGAGGCCACTTTCGGGGGCGAGAGCGCATTTTGGGGGGCATGATGCCATTTTGGGGGTGTAGAAGGCCCAGTTGTGGGGCAGGAGGCCACTTTCGGGGGTGAGAGTGCATTTTGGGGGGCACGACGCCATTTTGGGGGGGTAGAAGGCCCAGTTGTGGGGCAGGAGGCCCCTTTGGGGGTGAAAGAGCATTTTGGGGGGCAGGACGCCATTTTGAGGGGGTAAGAGGCCCAGTTGTGGGGCAGGAGTCCACTTTTGGGGGTGAGAGAGCATTTTGGGGGGCAGGACGCCATTTTGAGGGGGTAGAAGGCCCAGTTGTGGGGCAGGAGGCCCTGTTGGTCAGGGAAAGCGCAGAACCCCGATGTCTGTGGTGCTGTAGATGCGCTGGGAATGGCCGGTGAGTAGCAGCAAGAGCTTGACCGGCTGGCATTTAAGGTGCGGCAGGAATCGTCCGACGTTTGTTATTTTGGGGGTTTTTTTTTTCAGGGGGCACACAGGTGCAGCTGGTGGTAAATGTCGAAGCCCTGTTGGTCAGGGAACGCCCGGAGCCCCGATGTCTGTGGTGCTGTAGATGCGCTGCCAATGGCCGGTGAGGAGCAGCAAGAGCTTGAGTTGCTGGCACTTTTGGTGTGGGAGGAATCGTCCGACGTTCGTGATTTTTCGGGGTTTTACTTTCAGTGGGCGCCCAGGTTCAGCTGGTGGTAAACGTCGAAGCCCTGTTGGTTAGGGAAAGCACAGAACCCCAATGTCTGTGGTGCTGTAGATGTACTGCCAAAGTCCGGTGAGGAGCAGCAAGAGCTTGAGTTGCTGGCACTTTTGGTGTGGGAGCAATCGTCCGACGTTCGTGATTTTTCGGGGTTTTTTTCAGTGGGCGCCCAGGTGCAGCTGGTGGTAAACGTCGAAGCCCTGTTGGTCAGGGAAAGCCCGGAGCCCCGATGTCTGTGGTGCTGTAGATGCGCTGCCAATGGCTGGGGAGGAGCAGCAAGAGCTTGTGTTGCTGGCACTTTCGGTGTGGGAGCAATCGTCCGACGTTCGTGATTTTTCGGGGATTTTTTTCAGTGGGCAACCAGGTTCAGCTGGTGGTTAAACGTCGAAGCCCTGTTGGTTAGGGAAAGCGCAGAACCCCAATGTCTGTGGTGCTGTAGATGCGCTGACAAAGTCCGGTGAGTAGCAGCAAGAGCTTGAGTTGCTGGCACTTTCGTTGTGGGAGCAATCGTCCGACGTTCGTGATTTTTCGGGGTTTTATTTCAGTGGGCGCCCAGGTGCAGCTGGTGGTAAACTTCGAAGCCCAGTTGGTCAGGGATAGCCCGGAGCCCCGATGTCTGTGGTGCTGTAGATGGGCTGGGAATGGCTGGTGAGAAGCAGCATGAGCTTGACTGGCTGGCACTTTCGGTGTGGGAGCAATCATCCGATGTTCGTGATTTTTCGTTTATTTTTTTCAGTGGGTAACCAGGTGCAGCTGGTGGTAAACGTCGAAGCCCTGTTGTTCAGGGAAAGCGCAGAACCCCGATGTCTGTGGTGCTGTAGATGCACTGCTAAAGTCCGGTGAGTAGCAGCAAGAGCGTGACTGGCTGGCACTTTTGGTGTGGGAGCAATCGTCCGACGATTTTGATTTTTCAGGGTTTTTTTTCAGGGGGCGCCCAGGTGCAGCTGGTGGTAAATGTCGAAGGCCTGTTGGTCAGGGAAAGCCCGGAGCCGCGATGTCTGTGGTGCTGTAGATGCGCTGCCACTGTCCGGTGAGGAGCAGCAAGAGCTTGACTGGCTGGCACTTTCAGTGTGGGAGCAATCGTCCGACGTTCGTGATTTTTCGGGGTTTTATTTCAGTGGGCGCCCTGGTGCAGCTGGTGGTAAATGTTGAAGCCCTGTTGGTCAGGCAAAGCCCGGAGCCCCGATGTCTGTGGTGCTGTAGATGCGCTGCCAATGGGCGGTGAGTAGCAGCAAGAGCTTGAGTTGCTGGCACTTTCGGTGTGGGAGCAATCGTCCGACGTTCGTGATTTTTCGGGGTTTTATTTCAGTGGGCGCCGAGGTGCAGCCGGTGGTAAATTTCGAAGCCCTGTTCGTCAGGGAAAGCCCGGAGCCCCGATGTCTGTGGTGCTGTAGATGCGCTGCCAATGGCCGGTGAGGAGCAGCAAGAGCTTGACTGGCTGGCACTTTTGGTGTGGGAGCAATCGTCCGACGTTTTTGATTTTTCACGGTTTTTTTTCAGGGGGCAACCAGGTGCAGCTGGTGGTAAACGTCGAAGCCCTGTTGGTCCGGGAAAGCCCAGAGCCCCGATGTCTGTGGCGCTGTAGATGCGCTCGGAATGGCTGGTGAGGAGCAGCAAGAGCTTGACTGGCTGGCACTTTCGGTGTGGGAGCAATCATCCGACGTTTGTGATTTTTCGTTTATTTTTTTCAGTGGGCGCCCAGGTGCAGCTGGTGGTAAACGTCGAAGCCCTGTTGGTTAGGGAAAGCGCAGAACCCCAATGTCTGTGGTGCTGTAGATGCGCTGGGAATGGCAGGTGAGGAGCAGCAAGAGCTTGACTGGCTGGCACTTTAGTTGTGGGATCAATCGTCTGATCTTCGTGATTTTTCGTTTATTTTTTTCAATGGGCGCCCAGGTTCAGCTGGTGGTAAACGTCGAAGCCCTGTTGGTCAGGGAAAGCTCGGAGCCCCGATGTCTGTGGTGCTGTAGATGCGCTGCCAATGGCCGGGGAGGAGCAGCAAGAGCTTGAGTTGCTGGCACTTTTGGTGTGGGAGCAATCGTCCGACGTTCGTGATTTTTCGGGCTTTTACTTTCAGTGGGCGCCCAGGTGCAGCTGGTGGTAAATGTCGAAGCCCTGTTGGTCAGCGAAAGCTCGGAGCCGCGATGTCTGTGGTGCTGTAGATGCGCTGGGAATGGCCGGTGAGGAGCAGCAAGAGCTTGACTGGCTGGCATTTTTGGTGTGGGAGCAATCGTCCGACGTTCGTGATTCTTCGGGGTTTTACTTTCAGTGGGCGCCCGCGTTCATCTGGTGGTAAACTTCTAAGCCCTGTTGGTCAGGGAAAGCCCGGAGCCCCGATGTCTGTGGTGCTGTAGATGCGCTGGGAATGGCCGGTGTTCAGGAGCAAGAGCTTGAGTGGCTGGCACTTTTGGTGTGGGAGCAATCGTCCGACGTTCGTGATTTTTCGGGCTTTTACTTTCAGTGGGCGCCCAGGTGCAGCTGGTGGTAAATGTCGAAGCCCTGTTGGTCAGCGAAAGCCCGGAGCCCCGATGTCTGTGGTGCTGTAGATGCGCTGGGAATGGCCGGTGAGGAGCAGCAAGAGCTTGACTGGCTGGCATTTTTGGTGTGGGAGCAATCGTCCGACGTTCGTGATTCTTCGGGGTTTTACTTTCAGTGGGCGCCCGGGTTCATCTGGTGGTAAACTTCTAAGCCCTGTTGGTCAGGGAAAGCCCGGAGCCCCGATGTCTGTGGCGCTGTAGATGCGCTGGGAATGGCCGGTGTTCAGCAGCTAGAGCTTGACTGTCTGGCATTTTTGGTGTGGGAGCAATCGTCCGACGTTCGTGATTCTTCGGGGTTTTACTTTCAGTGGGCGCCCGGGTTCATCTGGTGGTAAACTTCTAAGCCCTGTTGGTCAGGGAAAGCCCGGAGCCGCGATGTCTGTGGTGCTGTAGATGCGCTGGGAATGGCCGGTGAGGAGCAGCAAGAGCTTGACTGTCTGGCACTTTGGGTGTGGGAGCAATCGTCCGACGTTTGTGATTTTTGGGGATTTTTATTCACTGGGCGCCCAGGTTCAGCTGGTGGTAAACGTCGAAGCCCTGTTGGTCAGGGAAAGCCCGGAGCCCCGATGTCTGTGGTGCTGTAGATGGGCTGGCAATGGCCGGTGAGGAGCAGCAAGAGCTTGACTGGCTGGGACTTTCGGTGTGGGAGCAATCGTCCGACGTTTGTGATATTTGTGGATTTTTTTTCCAGTGGGCGCCCAAGTTCAGCTGGTAAGAAACTTCTACGCCCTGTTGGTCAGGGAAAGCCCGGAGCCCCGATGTCTGTGGTGCTGTAGATGCACTGCCAAAGTCCGGTGAGTAGCAGCAAGAGCTTGAGTTGCTGGCACTTTCGGTGTGGGAGGAATCGTCCGACATTCGTGATTTTTCGGGGTTTTATTTCAGGGGGCGCCCAGGTGCAGCTGGTGGTAAACTTCTAAGCCCCGTTCGTCAGGGAAAGCCCGGAGCCCCGATGTCTGTGGTGCTGTAGATGCGCCTCCAATGGCTGGTGAGGAGCACGTACAGCTTGACTGGCTGGCACTTTTGGTGTGGGAGCAATCGTCCGACGTTCGTGATTTTTCGGGGTTCTTTTCAGTGGGCGCCCAGGTTCAGCGAGTGGTAAACGTCGAAGCCCTGTTGGTCAGGGAAAGCCCAGAGCCCCGATGTCTGTGGTGCTGTAGATGCGCTGGGAATGGCCGGGGAGGAGCAGCAAGAGGTTGACAGGCTGGAATTTAAGGTGTGGCAGGAATCGTCCGACGTTTGTGATTTTTGGGGTTTTTTTTTCAGGGGGCACCCAGGTGCAGCTGGTGGTAAATGTTGAAGCCCGGTTCGTCAGGGAAAGCCCGGAGTCCCGATGTCTGTGGTGCTGTAGATTCGCTGCCAGTGGCCGGTGAGGAGCAGCAAGAGCTTGAGTTGCTGGCACTTTCGGTGTGGGAGGAATCGTCCGACGTTCGTGATTTTTCGGGGTTCTTTTCAGTGGGCGCCCAGGTGCAGCTGATGGTAAACGTCGAAGCCCTGTTGGTCCGGGAAAGCCCAGAGCCCCGATGTCTGTGGCGCTGTAGATGCGCTCGGAATGGCTGGTGAGGAGCAGCAAGAGCTTGACTGGCTGGCACTTTCGGTGTGGGAGCAATCGTCCGACGTTTGTGATTTTTCGTTTATTTTTTTCAGTGGGCGCCCAGGTGCAGCGGATGTTAAACGTCGAAGCCCTGTTGGTCAGGGAAAGCCCGGAGCCCCGATGTCTGTGGTGTTGTAGATGCGCTGCGAATGGCCGGTGAGGAACAGCAAGAGCTTGACTGGCTGGCACTTTCGGTGTGGGAGCAATCGTCTGATGTTTGTGATTTTTCGGGGTTCTTTTCAGTGGGAGCCCAGGTTCAGCTGGTGGTAAATGTCGAAGCCCTGTTGGTCAGGGAAAGCCCGGAGCCCCGATGTCTGTGGTGTTGTAGATGCACTGCCACTGTCCGGTGAGGAGCAACAAGAGCTTGACTGGCTGGCACTTTCGGTGTGGGAGCAATCGTCCGACGTTTTTGATTTTTCAGGGTTTTTTTTCAGGGGGCAACCAGGTGCAGCTGGTGGTAAATGTCGAAGGCCTGTTGGTCAGGGAAAGGCCGGAGCCCCGATACCTGTGGTGCTGTAGATGCGATGCCAATGGCCGGTGAGTAGCAGCAAGAGCTTGAGTTGCTGGCACTTTCAGTGTGGGAGCAATCGTCCGACGTTCGTGATTTTTCGGGGTTTTATTTCAGTGGGCGCCCAGGTGCAGCTGGTGGTAAACGTCGAAGCCCTGTTGGTCAGGGAAAGCCCGGAGCCCCGATGTCTGTGGTGCTGTAGATGAGCTGCCAGTGGCCGGTGAGGAGCAGCAAGAGCTTGACTGGCTGGCACTTTTGGTGTGGGAGCAATCGTCCGACGTTTGTGATTTTTCATAGTTTTTTTTCAGTGCGTAACCAGGTTCAGCTGGTGGTAAATGTCGAAGCCCTGTTGGTCAGGGAAAGCCCGGAGCCCCGATGTCTGTGGTGCTGTAGATGCGCTGCCAATGGGCGGTGAGTAGCAGCAAGAGCTTGAGTTGCTGGCACTTTCGGTGTGGGAGCAATCGTCCGATGTTCGTGATTTTTCGTTTATTTTTTTCAGTGGGCGCCCAGGTGCAGCTGGTGGTAAACGTCGAAGCCCTGTTGGTTAGGGAAAGCGCAGAACCCCAATGTCTGTGGTGCTGTAGATGCGCTGGGAATGGCAGGTGAGGAGCAGCAAGAGCTTGACTGGCTGGCACTTTAGTTGTGGGATCAGTCGTCTGATCTTCGTGATTTTTCGTTTATTTTTTTCAATGGGCGCCCAGGTTCAGCTGGTGGTAAACGTCGAAGCCCTGTTGTTCAGGGAAAGCGCAGAACCCCGATGTCTGTGGTGCTGTAGATGCGCTGCTAATGGCCGGTGAGTAGCAGGAAGAGGCTTACATGCTGGCACTTTCGATGTGGGAGCAATCGTCCGACGTTTGTGATTTTTGGGGATTTTTATTCACTGGGCGCCCAGGTTCAGCTGGTGGTAAACGTCGAAGCCCTGTTGGTCAGGGAAAGCCCGGAGCCCCGATGTCTGTGGTGCTGTAGATGCGCTGCCAATGGCCGGGGAGGAGCAGCAAGAGCTTGACTGGCTGGCACTTTTGGTGTGGGAGCAATCGTCCGACGTTCGTGATTTTTCGGGCTTTTACTTTCAGTGGGCGCCCAGGTTCAGCTTGTGGTAAACGTCGAAGCCCTGTTGGTCAGGGAAAGCCCGGAGCCGCGATGTCTGTGGTGCTGTAGATGCGCTGGGAATGGCCGGTGAGGAGCAGCAAGAGCTTGACTGGCTGGCATTTTTGGTGTGGGAGCAATCGTCCGACGTTCGTGATTCTTCGGGGTTTTACTTTCAGTGGGCGCCCGGGTTCATCTGGTGGTCAACTTCTAAGCCCTGTTGGTCAGGGAAAGCCCGGAGCCCCGATGTCTGTGGTGCTGTAGATGCGCTGGGAACGGCCGGTGAGGAGCAGCAAGAGCTTGACTGGCTGGCACTTTCGGTGTGGGAGCAATCGTCCGACGTTCGTGATTTTTCGGGGTTTTTTTTCAGTGGGCGCCCAGGTGCAGCTGGTGGTAAACGTCGAAGCCCTGTTGGTCAGGGAAAGCCCGGAGCCCCGATGTCTGTGGTGCTGTAGATGCACTGCCAAAGTCCGGTGAGTAGCAGCAAGAGCTTGAGTTGCTGGCACTTTCGGTGTGGGAGGAATCGTCCGACGTTCGTGATTTTTCGGGGTTTTATTTCAGGGGGCGCCCAGGTGCAGCTGGTGGTAAATGTCGAAGCCCTGTTGGTCAGGGAAAGCCCGGAGCCCCGATGTCTGTGGTGCTGTAGATGCGCTGCCAATGGCCGGTGAGGAGCAGCAAGAGCTTGAGTTCCTGGCACTTTCGTTGTGGGAGCAATCGTCCGACGTTCGTGATTTTTCTGGGTTTTACTTTCAGTGGGTGCCCAGGTGCAGCTGGTGGTAAACGTCGAAGCCTTGTTGGTCAGGGAAAGCCCGGAGCCCCGATGTCTGTGGTGCTGTAGATGCGCTGGGAACGGCCGGTGAGGAGCAGCAAGAGCTTGTGTTGCTGGCACTTTCGGTGTGGGAGGAATCGTCCGACGTTCGTGATTTTTCGGGGTTCTTTTCAGTGGGCGCCCAGGTGCAGCTGATGGTAAACGTCGAAGCCCTGTTGGTCCGGGAAAGCCCAGAGCCCCGATGTCTGTGGTGCTGTAGATGCGCTCGGAATGGCTGGTGAGGAGCAGCAAGAGCTTGACTGGCTGGCACTTTCGGTGTGGGAGCAATCGTCCGACGTTTGTGATTTTTCGTTTATTTTTTTCAGTGGGCGCCCAGGTGCAGCGGATGTTAAACGTCGAAGCCCTGTTGGTCAGGGAAAGCCCGGAGCCCCGATGTCTGTGGTGCTGTAGATGCGCTGGGAATGGCCGGTGAGGAACAGCAAGAGCTTGACTGGCTGGCACTTTCGGTGTGGGAGCAATCGTCTGATGTTTGTGATTTTTCGGGGTTCTTTTCAGTGGGAGCCCAGGTTCAGCTGGTGGTAAATGTCGAAGCCCTGTTGGTCAGGGAAAGCCCGGAGCCCCGATGTCTGTGGTGTTGTAGATGCACTGCCACTGTCCGGTGAGGAGCAACAAGAGCTTGACTGGCTGGCACTTTTGGTGTGGGAGTAATCGTCCGATGTTCGTGATTTTTCGGGGTTTTATTTCAGTGGGCGCCCAGGTGCAGCTGATGGTAAATGTCGAAGGCCTGTTGGTCAGGGAAAGCCCAGAGCCCCGATGTCTGTGGTGCTGTAGATGCGCTGGGAATGGCTGGTGAGGAACAGCAAGAGCTTGAGTTGCTGGCACTTTCGGTGTGGGAGCAATCGTCCGACGTTCGTGATTTTTCTGGATTTTTTTTCAGTGGGCGCCCGGGTGCAGCTGGTGGTAAACGTCGAAGCCCTGTTAGTCAGGGAAAGCCCAGAGCCCCGATGTCTGTGGTGCTGTAGATGCGCTGCCAATGGCCGGTGAGGAGCAGCAAGAGCTTGACTTGCTGGCAGTTTTTGTGTGAGAGGAATGGTCCAACGTTCGTAATTTTTCGGGGTTTTATTTCAGTGGGCGCCCAGGTGCAGCTGGTGGTAAACTTCTTAGCCTTGTTCATCAGGGAAAGCCCGGAGCCCCGATGTCTGTGGTGCTGTAGATGCACTGCCAAAGTCCGGTGAGTAGCAGCAAGAGCTTGAGTTGCTGGCACTTTCGGTGTGGGAGGAATCGTCCGACGTTCGTGATTTTTCGGGGTTTTATTTCAGTGGGCGCCCAGGTGCAGCTGGTGGTAAATGTCGAAGCCCTGTTGGTCAGGGAAAGCCCGGAGCCCCGATGTCTGTGGTGCTGTAGATGCGCCTCCAATGGCTGGTGAGGAGCACGTACAGCTTGACTGGCTGGCACTTTTGGTGTGGGAGCAATCGTCCGACGTTCGTGATTTTTCGGGGTTCTTTTCAGTGGGCGCCCAGGTTCAGCGAGTGGTAAACGTCGAAGCCCTGTTGGTCAGGGAAAGCCCGGAGCCCTGATGTCTGTGGTGTTGTAGATGCGCTGGGAATGGCCGGGGAGGAGCAGCAAGAGGTTGACAGGCTGGAATTTAAGGTGTGGCAGGAATCGTCCGACGTTTGTGATTTTTGGGGTTTTTTTTTCAGGGGGCACCCAGGTGCAGCTGGTGGTAAATGTTGAAGCCCGGTTTGTCAGGGAAAGCCCGGAGTCCCGATGTCTGTGGTGCTGTAGATTCGCTGCCAGTGGCCGGTGAGGAGCAGCAAGAGCTTGAGTTGCTGGCACTTTCGGTGTGGGAGGAATCGTCCGACGTTCGTGATTTTTCGGGGTTCTTTTCAGTGGGCGCCCAGGTGCAGCTGATGGTAAACGTCGAAGCCCTGTTGGTCCGTGAAAGCCCAGAGCCCCGATGTCTGTGGCGCTGTAGATGCGCTCGGAATGGCTGGTGAGGAGCAGCAAGAGCTTGACTGGCTGGCACTTTCGGTGTGGGAGCAATCGTCCGACGTTTGTGATTTTTCGTTTATTTTTTTCAGTGGGCGCCCAGGTGCAGCGGATGTTAAACGTCGAAGCCCTGTTGGTCAGGGAAAGCCCGGAGCCCCGATGTCTGTGGTGTTGTAGATGCGCTGCGAATGGCCGGTGAGGAACAGCAAGAGCTTGACTGGCTGGCACTTTCGGTGTGGGATTAATCGTCCGACGTTTTTGATTTTTCAGGGTTTTTTTTCAGTGGGCAACCAGGTTCAGCTGGTGGTAAACGTCGAAGCCCTGTTGGTCAGGGAAAGCCCGGAGCCCCGATGTCTGTGGTGCTGTAGATGCGCTGGGAATGGCCGGTGAGGAACAGCAAGAGCTTGACTGGCTGGCACTTTCGGTGTGGGAGCAATCGTCTGATGTTTGTGATTTTTCGGGGTTCTTTTCAGTGGGAGCCCAGGTTCAGCTGGTGGTAAATGTCGAAGCCCTGTTGGTCAGGGAAAGCCCGGAGCCCCGATGTCTGTGGTGTTGTAGATGCACTGCCACTGTCCGGTGAGGAGCAACAAGAGCTTGACTGGCTGGCACTTTCGGTGTGGGAGCAATCGTCCGACGTTTTTGATTTTTCAGGGTTTTTTTTCAGGGGGCAACCAGGTGCAGCTGGTGGTAAATGTCGAAGGCCTGTTGGTCAGGGAAAGGCCGGAGCCGCGATGTCTGTGGTGCTGTAGATGCGATGCCAATGGCCGGTGAGTAGCAGCAAGAGCTTGAGTTGCTGGCACTTTCAGTGTGGGAGCAATCGTCCGACGTTCGTGATTTTTCGGGGTTTTATTTCAGTGGGCGCCCAGGTGCAGCTGGTGGTAAACGTCGAAGCCCTGTTGGTCAGGGAAAGCCCGGAGCCCCGATGTCTGTGGTGCTGTAGATGCGCTGCCAATGGCCGGTGAGGAGCAGCAAGAGCTTGAGTTCCTGGCACTTTCGGTGTGGGAGCAATCATCCGACGTTTGTGATTTTTCATAGTTTTTTTTCAGTGCGTAACCAGGTGCAGCTGGTGGTAGAATGTCGAAGCCCTGTTGGTCAGGGAAAGCCCGGAGCCCCGATGTCTGTGGTGCTGTAGATGCGCTGCCAATGGGCGGTGAGTAGCAGCAAGAGCTTGAGTTGCTGGCACTTTCGGTGTGGGAGCAATCGTCCGATGTTCGTGATTTTTCGTTTATTTTTTTCAGTGGGCGCCCAGGTGCAGCTGGTGGTAAACGTCGAAGCCCTGTTGGTCAGGGAAAGCCCGGAGCCGCGATGTCTGTGGTGCTGTAGATGCGCTGGGAATGGCCGGTGAGGAGCAGCAAGAGCTTGACTGGCTGGCATTTTTGGTGTGGGAGCAATCGTCCGACGTTCGTGATTCTTCGGGGTTTTACTTTCAGTGGGCGCCCGGGTTCATCTGGTGGTAAACTTCTAAGCCCTGTTGGTCAGGGAAAGCCCGGAGCCCCGATGTCTGTGGTGCTGTAGATGCGCTGGGAACGGCCGGTGAGGAGCAGCAAGAGCTTGACTGGCTGGCACTTTCGGTGTGGGAGCAATCGTCCGACGTTCGTGATTTTTCGGGGTTTTATTTCAGTGGGCGCCCAGGTGCAGCTGGTGGTAAACGTCGAAGCCCTGTTGGTCAGGGAAAGCCCGGAGCCCCGATGTCTGTGGTGCTGTAGATGCACTGCCAAAGTCCGGTGAGTAGCAGCAAGAGCTTGAGTTGCTGGCACTTTCGGTGTGGGAGGAATCGTCCGACGTTCGTCATTTTTCGGGGTTTTATTTCAGGGGGCGCCCAGGTGCAGCTGGTGGTAAATGTCGAAGCCCTGTTGGTCAGGGAAAGCTCGGAGCCCCGATGTCTGTGGTGCTGTAGATGCGCTGCCAATGGCCGGTGAGGAGCAGCAAGAGCTTGAGTTGCTGGCACTTTCGTTGTGGGAGCAATCGTCCGACGTTCGTGATTTTTCTGGGTTTTACTTTCAGTGGGTGCCCAGGTGCAGCTGGTGGTAAACGTCGAAGCCTTGTTGGTCAGGGAAAGCCCGGAGCCCCGATGTCTGTGGTGCTGTAGATGCGCTGGGAACGGCCGGTGAGGAGCAGCAAGAGCTTGTGTTGCTGGCACTTTCGTTGTGGGATCAATCGTCTGATCTTCGTGATTTTTAGTTTATTTTTTTCAGTGGGCGCCCAGGTTCAGCTGGTGGTAAACGTCGAATCCCTGTTGGTCAGGGAAAGCCCGGACTCCCGATGCCTGTGGTGCTGTAGATGCGCTGGGAATGGCCGGTGAGGAGCAGCAAGAGCTTGAGATGCTGGGACTTTCGGTGCGGGAGCAATCGTCCGACGTTCGTGATTTTTCGGGGTTTTATTTCAGTGGGCGCCCAGGTGCAGCTGGTGGTAAACGTCGAAGCCCTGTTGGTCAGGGAAAGCCCGGAGCCCCGATGTCTGTGGTGCTGTAGATGCGCTGGGAATGGCCGGTGAGGAGCAGCAAGAGCTTGAGTTGCTGGCACTTTCGGTGTGGGAGCAATCGTCCGACGTTCGTGATTTTTCGGGGTTTTTTTTCAGTGGGCGCTCAGATTCAGCTGGTGGTAAACGTCGAAGCCCTGTTGGTCAGGGAAAGCCCGGAGCCGCGATGTCTGTGGTGCTGTAGATGCGCTGGGAATGGCCGGTGAGGAGCAGCAAGAGCTTGAGTTGCTGGCACTTTCGGTGTGGGAGGAATCGTCCGACGTTCGTGATTTTTCGGGGTTCTTTTCAGTGGGCGCCCAGGTGCAGCTGATGGTAAACGTCGAAGCCCTGTTGGTCCGGGAAAGCCCAGAGCCCCGATGTCTGTGGTGTTGTAGATGCGCTGCGAATGGCCGGTGAGGAACAGCAAGAGCTTGACTGGCTGGCACTTTCGGTGTGGGATTAATCGTCCGACGTTTTTGATTTTTCAGGGTTTTTTTTCAGTGGGCAACCAGGTTCAGCTGGTGGTAAACGTCGAAGCCCTGTTGGTCAGGGAAAGCCCGGAGCCCCGATGTCTGTGGTGCTGTAGATGCGCTGGGAATGGCCGGTGAGGAACAGCAAGAGCTTGACTGGCTGGCACTTTCGGTGTGGGAGCAATCGTCTGATGTTTGTGATTTTTCGGGGTTCTTTTCAGTGGGAGCCCAGGTTCAGCTGGTGGTAAATGTCGAAGCCCTGTTGGTCAGGGAAAGCCCGGAGCCCCGATGTCTGTGGTGTTGTAGATGCACTGCCACTGTCCGGTGAGGAGCAACAAGAGCTTGACTGGCTGGCACTTTTGGTGTGGGAGTAATCGTCCGATGTTCGTGATTTTTCGGGGTTTTATTTCAGTGGGCGCCCAGGTGCAGCTGATGGTAAATGTCGAAGGCCTGTTGGTCAGGGAAAGCCCAGAGCCCCGATGTCTGTGGTGCTGTAGATGCGCTGGGAATGGCTGGTGAGGAACAGCAAGAGCTTGAGTTGCTGGCACTTTCGGTGTGGGAGCAATCGTCCGACGTTCGTGATTTTTCTGGATTTTTTTTCAGTGGGCGCCCGGGTGCAGCTGGTGGTAAACGTCGAAGCCCTGTTAGTCAGGGAAAGCCCGGAGCCCCGATGTCTGTGGTGCTGTAGATGCGCTGCCAATGGCCGGTGAGGAGCAGCAAGAGCTTGACTTGCTGGCAGTTTTGGTGTGGGAGGAATGGTCCAACGTTCGTAATTTTTCGGGGTTTTATTTCAGTGGGCGCCCAGGTGCAGCTGGTGGTAAACTTCTTAGCCTTGTTCATCAGGGAAAGCCCGGAGCCCCGATGTCTGTGGTGCTGTAGATGCACTGGGAATGGGCAGGGACGAGCAACAAGAGCTTGACTGGCTGGCACTTTCGATGTGGGAGCAATCGTCCGACGTTCGTGATTTTTCGGGTTTTTACTTTCAGTGGGAGCCCAGGTGCAGCTGGTGGTAAACATCGAAGCCCTGTTGGTCAGGGAAAGCCCAGAGCCCCGATGTCTGTGGTGCTGTACATGCGCTGCCAATGGCCAGGGACGAGCAGCAAGAGCTTGACAGGCTGCCACTTTCAGTGTGGGAGGAATCGTCCGACGTTCGTAATTTTTCCAGGTTTTTTTTTCAGTGGGAGCCCAGGTGCAGCTGGTGGTAAACGTCGAAGCCCTGTTGGTCAGGGAAAGCCCGGAGCCCCGATGTCTGTGGTGCTGTAGATGCACTGGGAGTGGCCGGGGAGGAGCAGCAAGAGCTTGAGTTCCTGGCACTTCTGGTGTGGGAGCAATCGTCCGACGGTCGTGATTTTTCGGGGTTCTTTTCAGTGGGCGCCCAGGTTCAGCGAGTGGTAAACGTCGAAGCCCTGTTGGTCAGGGAAAGCCCGGAGCCGCGATGTCTGTGGTGCTGTAGATGCGCTGGGAATGGCCGGTGAGGAGCAGCAAGAGCTTGTGTTGCTGGCACTTTCGGTGTGGGAGCAATCGACCGATGTTCGTGATTTTTCGCGGGTTCTTTTCAGTGGGAGCCCAGGTGCAGCGGGTGGTAAACGTCGAAGCCCTGTTCGTCAAGGAAAGTCCAGAGCTCCGATGTCTGTGGTGCTGTAGATGCGCTGGGAATGGCCGGTGAGGAGCAGCAAGAGCTTGAGTTGCTGGCACTTTTGGTGTGGGAGCAATCGTCCGACGTTTGTGAGTATTCGGGGTTTTATTTCAGTGGGCGCCCAGGTTCAGCTGGTGGTAAACGTCGAAGCCCTGTTGGTCAGGGAAAGCCCGGAGCCCCGATGTCTGTGGTGCTGTAGATGCACTGCTAATGGCCGGTGAGGAACAGCAAGAGCTTGACTGGCTGGCACTTTCGGTGTGGGAGCAATCGTCCGACGTTTTTGATTTTTCGGGGTTTTATTTCAGTGGGCGCCCAGGTGCAGCTAGTGGTAAACGTCGAAGCCCTGTTGGTCAGGGAAAGCCCGGAGCCCCGATGTCTGTGGTGCTGTAGATGCGCTGCCACTGTCCGGTGAGGAGCAGCAAGAGCTTGACTGGCTGGCACTTTCGGTGTGGGAGCAATCGTCCGATGATCGTGATTTTTCGGGGTTTTATTTCAGTGGGCGCCCAGGTGCAGCTGGTGGTAAATGTCGAAGCCCTGTTGGTCAGGGAAAGCCCGGAGCCCCGATGTCTGTGGTATTGTAGATGCACTGCCAATGGCCGGTGAGGAGCAGCAAGAGCTTGACTGGCTGGCATTTTTGGTGTGGGAGCAATCGTCCGACGTTCGTGATTCTTCGGGGTTTTACTTTCAGTGGGTGCCCGGGTGCATCTGGTGGTAAACTTCTAAGCCCTGTTCGTCAGGGAAAGCCCTGAGCCCCAATGTCTGTGGTGCTGTAGATGCGCTGGGAATGGCTGGTGAGAAGCAGCATGAGCTTGACTGGCTGGCACTTTCTGTGTGGGAGCAATCGTCTGATGTTCGTGATATTTCTTTTATTTTTTCCAGTGGGCGCCCAGGTGCAGCTGGTGGTAAATGTCGAAGGCCTGTTTGTCAGGGAAAGCCCGGAGCCCCGATGTCTGTCGTGCTGTAGATGCGCTGCCAATGGCCGGTGAGGAGCAGCAAGAGCTTGACTGGCTGGCATTTTTGGTGTGGGAACAATCGTCCGACGTTCGTGATTTTTCGGGTTTTTTTTCCAGTGGGCGCCCAGGTTCAGCTGGTGGTAAACGTCGAAGCCCTGTTGGTCAGGGAAAGCCCGGAGCCCCGATGTCTGTGGTGCTGTAGATGCGCTGGGAATGGCCCGTGAGGAGCAGCAAGAGCTTGTGTTGCTGGCACTTTCGGTGTGGGTGCAATAGTCCGACGTTCGTGATTTTTCGGGGTTCTTTTCAGTGGGCGCCCAGGTGCAGCGAGTGGTAAACGTCGAAGCCCTGTTGGTCAGGGAAAGCCCGGAGCTCCGATGTCTGTGGTGCTGTAGATGAGCTGCCAGTGGCCGGTGAGGAACTGCAAGAGCTTGACTGGCTGGCACTTTCGGTGTGGGAGCAATCATCCGACGTTTTTGATTTTTCAGGGTTTTTTTTCAGTGCGTAACCAGGTGCAGCTGGTGGTAAATGTCGAAGCCCTGTTGGTCAGGGAAAGCCCGGAGCCCCGATGTCTGTGGTGCTGTAGATGCGCTGCCAATGGCCGGGGAGGAGCAGCAAGAGCTTGGTTGGCTGGCATTTAAGGTGTGGGAGCAATCGTCCGACGGTCGTGATTTTTCAGGGTTTTTTTTCAGTGGGCAACCAGGTGCAGCTGGTGGTAAACGTCGAAGCCCAGTTGGTCAGGGAAAGCCCGGAGTCCCGATGTCTGTGGTGCTGTAGATGCGCTGCCAATGGGCGGTGAGTAGCAGCAAGAGCTTGAGTTGCTGGCACTTTCGGTGTGGGAGCAATCGTCCGATGTTCGTGATTTTTCGTTTATTTTTTTCAGTGGGCGCCCAGGTTCAGCTGGTGGTAAACGTCGAAGCCCTGTTGGTTAGGGGAAGCGCAGAACCCCAATGCCTGTGGTGCTGTAGATGCACTGCCAAAGTCCGGTCAGCAGCAGCAAGAGCTTGACTGGCTGGCACTTTCGGTGTGGGAGCAATCGTCCGACATTCGTGATTTTTCAGGGTTTTATTTCAGTGGGAGCCCAGGTGCAGCTGGTGGTAAACGTTGAAGCCCTGTTGGTCAGGGAAAGCCCAGAGCCCCGATGTCTGTCGTGCTGTAGATGCGCTGGGAATGGCCGGTGAGGAGCAGCAAGAGCTTGACTGGCTGGCACTTTCGGTGTGGGAGCAATCGTCCGACGTTTTTGATTTTTCAGGGTTTTTTTTCATTGGGAACCAGGTGCAGCTGGTGGTAAACGTCGAAGCCCTGTTGGTCAGGGAAAGCCCGGAGCCCCGATGTCTGTGGTGCTGTAGATGCACTGCCAAAGTCTGGTGAGTAGCAGCAAGAGCTTGAGTTGCTGGCACTTTCGTTGTGGGAGCAATCGTCCGACGTTCGTGATTTTTCGGGGTGTTATTTCAGTGGGAGCCCAGGTGCAGCTGGTGGTAAACGTCGAAGGCCTGTTGGTCAGGGAAAGCCCGGAGCCGCGATGTCTGTGGTGCTGTAGATGCGCTGCCAATGGCCGGTGAGGAGCAGCAAGAGCTTGACTGGCTGGCACTTTCGATGTGGGAGCAATCGTCCGACGTTTGTGATTTTTCGGGGTTCTTTTCAGTGGGAGCCCAGGTTCAGCGAGTGGTAAACGTCGAAGCCCTGTTGGTCAGGGAAAGCCCGGAGCCCTGATGTCTGTGGTGTTGTAGATGCACTGCCACTGTCCGGTGAGGAGCAGCAAGAGCTTGACTGGCTGGCATTTTTGGTGTGGGAGCAATCGTCCGACGTTCTTTATTCTTCGGGGTTTTACTTTCAGTGGGTGCCCGGGTGCATCTGGTGGTAAACTTCTAAGCCCTGTTCGTCAGGGAAAGCCCGGAGCCCCGATGTCTGTGGTGCTGTAGATGCGCTGTGAATGGCTGGTGAAAAGCAGCATGAGCTTGACTGTCTGGCACTTTCGGTGTGGGAGTAATCGTCTGATGTTCGTGATATTTCTTTTATTTTTTCCAGTGGGCGCCCAGGTGCAGCTGGTGGTAAATGTCGAAGCCCTGTTGGTCAGGGAAAGCCCGGAGCCCCGATGTCTGTGGTGCTGTAGATGCGCTGCCAATGGCCGGTGAGTAGCAGCAAGAGGTTGACTGGCTGGCACTTTTGGTGTGGTAGCAATCGTCCGATGTTCGTGATTTTTCGGGGTTCTTTTCAGTGGGAGCCCAGGTTCAGCGAGTGGTAAACGTCGAAGCCCTGTTGGTCAGGGAAAGCCCGGAGCCCCGATGTCTGTGGTTTTGTAGATGCGCTGGGAATGGGCGGTGAGGAGCAGCAAGAGGTTGACAGGCTGGCATTTAAGGTGTGGCAGGAATCGTCCGACATTTGTGATTTTTGGGGATTTTCATTCACTGGGCGCCCAGGTTCAGCTGGTGGTAAACGTCGAAGCCCTGTTGGTCAGGGAAAGCGCAGAACCCCGATGTCTGTGGTGCTGTAGATGCGCTGCCAATGGCCGGTGAGGAGCAGCAGGAGCTTGACTGGCTGGCACTTTCGGTGTGGGAGGAATCGTCCGACGTTTGTTATTCTTCGGGGTTTTATTTCAGTGGGCGCCCAGGTTCAGCTGGTGGTAAACGTCGAAGCCCTGTTGGTCAGGGAAAGCCCGGAGCCCCGATGTCTGTGGTGCTGTAGATGCACTGCCAAAGTCCGGTGAGTAGCAGCAAGAGCTTGAGTTGCTGGCACTTTCGGTGTGGGAGGAATCGTCCGACGTTTGTTATTCTTCGGGGTTTTATTTCAGTGGGCGCCCAGGTTCAGCTGGTGGTAAACGTCGAAGCCCTGTTGGTCAGGGAAAGCTCGGAGCCCCGATATCTGTGGTGCTGTAGATGCGCTGCCAATGGCCGGGGAGGAGCAGCTAGAGCTTGAGTTGCTGGCACTTTCAGTGTGGGAGCAATCGTCCGACGTTCGTGATTTTTGGGGATTTTTATTCACTGGGCGCCCAGGTTCAGCTGGTGGTAAACGTCGAAGCCCTGTTGGTCAGGGAAAGCCCGGAGCCCCGATGTCTGTGGTGCTGTAGATGCGCTGGGAATGGGCGGTGAGGAGCAGCAAGAGCTTGACTGGCTGGCACTTATGCTGTGGGAGCAATCGTCCGATGTTCGTGACTTTTCTTTTATTTTTTTTCAGCGGGCGCCCAGGTTCAGCTGGTGGTAAACGTCGAAGCCCTGTTGGTCAGGGAAAGCTCGGAGCCGCGATGTCTGTGGTGCTGTAGATGCACTGCCAAAGTCCGGTGAGTAGCAGCAAGGGCTTGAGTTGCTGGCACTTTCGGTGTGGGAGGAATCGTCCGACGTTCGTGATTTTTCGGGGTTTTATTTCAGTGGGCGCCCAGGTGCAGCTGGTGGTAAACTTTGAAGCCCTGTTGGTCAGGGAAAGCTCAGAGCCCCGATGTCTGTGGTGCTGTAGATGCGCTGCCAATGGCCGGGGAGGAGCAGCAAGAGCTTGACTGGCTGGCACTTTGGGTGTGGGAGCAATCGTCGGACGTTCGTGATTTTTCGGGGTTTTATTTCAGTGCGCGCCCAGGTGCAGCTGGTGGTAAATGTCGAAGCCCTGTTGGTCAGGGAATGCCCGGATCCCTGATGTCTGTGGTGCTGTAGATGCGCCTCCAATGGCCGGTGAGGAGCAGCAAGAGCTTGACAGGCTGGCATTTAAGGTGTGGCAGGAATCGTCCGACATTTTTGATTGTTGGGGTTTTTTTTTCAGGGGGCACCCAGGTGCAGCTGGTGGTAAATGTCGAAGCCCGATTCGTCAGGGAAAGCCCGGAGCCCCGATGTCTGTGGTGCTGTAGATGCGCTGCCAATGGCCGGTGAGGAGCAGCAAGAGCTTGAGTTGCTGGCACTTTTGGTGTGGGAGCAATCGTCCGATGTTTTTGATTTTTCAGGGTTTTTTTTCAGTGGGCGTCCAGGTGCAGCTGGTGGTAAATGTCGAAGCCCTGTTGGTCAGGGAAAGCCCGGAGCCCCGATGTCTGTGGTGCTGTAGATGCGCTGCCAATGGCCGGTGAGTAGCAGCAAGAGGCTGACATGCTGGCACTTTCGATGTGGGTGCAATCGTCCGACGTTCGTGATTTTTCGGGGTTTTTTTCAGTGGGAGCCCAGGTGCAGCGAGTGGTAAACGTTGAAGCCCTGTTGGTCAGGGAAAGCCCGGAGCCCCGATGTCTGTGGTGCTGTAGATGCGCTGGGAATGGGCCGTGAGGAGCAGCAAGAGCTGGAGTTGCTGGCACTTTCGGTGTGGGAGGAATCGTCCGACGTTCGTGATTTTTCAGGGTTTTATTTCAGTGGGCGCCCAGGTGCAGCTGGTGGTAAATGTCGAAGCCCTGTTGGTCAGGGAAAGCCCGGAGCCCCGATGTCTGTGGTGCTGTAGATGCGCTGGGAATGGCCGGTGAGGAGCAGCAAGAGCTTGACTGGCTGGGACTTTTGGTGTGGGAGCAATCGTCCGACGTTTGTGATATTTGGGGATTTTTTTTCCAGTGGGCGCCCAAGTTCAGCTGGTAAGAAACTTCTACGCCCTGTTGGTCAGGGAAAGCCCGGAGCCCCGATGTCTGTGGTGCTGTAGATGCGCTGCCAATGGCCGGTGAGGAGCAGCAAGAGCTTGAGTTCCTGGCACTTTCGTTGTGGGAGCAATCGTCCGACGTTCGTGATTTTTCGGGGTTTTACTTTCAGTGGGTGCCCAGGTGCAGCTTGTGGTAAATGTCGAAGCCCTGTTGGTCAGGGAAAGCCCGGAGCCGCGATGTCTGTGGTGCTGTAGATGCGCTGGGAATGGCCGGTGAGGGGTAGCAAGAGCTTGAGTTGCTGGCACTTTTGGTGTGGGAGCAATAGTCCTATGTTCGTGATTTTTCGGGGTTTTTTTGTCAGTGGGTGCCCAGGTGCAGCTGGTGGTAAATGTCGAAGCCCTGTTGGTCAGCGAAAGCCCGGAGCCCCGATGTCTGTGGTGCTGTAGATGCGCTGGGAATGGGCGGTGAGGAGCAGCAAGAGCTTGTGTTGCTGGCACTTTCGGTGTGGGAGCAATCGTCCGATGTTCATAATTTTTCGGTTTTTTTTTCAGTGAGCGCCCAGCTGCAGTGGGTGCTAAACGTTGAAGCCCTGTTGGTCAGGGAAAGCCCGGAGCCCCGATGTCTGTGGTGCTGTACATGCGCTGCCAATGGCCGGTGAGGAGCAGCAAGAGCTTGACTGGCTGGCACTTTCGGTGTGGGAGCAATCGTCTGATGTTTGTGATTTTTCGGGGTTCTTTTCAGTGGGCGCCCAGGTTCAGCTGGTGGTAAACGTCGAAGCCCTGTTGTTCAGGGAAAGCGCAGAACCCCGATGTCTGTGGTGCTGTAGATGCACTGCTAAAGTCCGGTGAGTAGCAGCAAGAGCGTGACTGGCTGGCACTTTTGGTGTGGGAGCAATCGTCCGACGATTTTGATTTTTCAGGGTTTTTTTTCAGGGGGCGCCCAGGTGCAGCTGGTGGTAAATGTCGAAGGCCTGTTGGTCAGGGAAAGCCCGGAGCCGCGATGTCTGTGGTGCTGTAGATGCGCTGCCACTGTCCGGTGAGGAGCAGCAAGAGCTTGACTGGCTGGCACTTTCAGTGTGGGACCAATCGTCCGACGTTTGTGATTTTTCGGGGTTCTTTTCAATGGGTGCCCAGGTTCAGCTGGTGGTAAACTTCTAAGCCCTGTTGGTCAGGCAAAGCCCGGAGCCCCGATGTCTGTGGTGCTGTAGATGCGCTGCCAATGGCCGGTGTTCAGCAGCTAGAGCTTGAGTTGCTGGCACTTTCAGTGTGGGAGCAATCGTCCGACGTTCGTGATTTTTCGGGGTTTTATTTCAGTGGGCGCCCTGGTGCAGCTGGTGGTAAATGTTGAAGCCCTGTTGGTCAGGCAAAGCCCGGAGCCCCGATGTCTGTGGTGCTGTAGATGCGCTGCCAATGGGCGGTGAGTAGCAGCAAGAGCTTGAGTTGCTGGCACTTTCGGTGTGGGAGCAATCGTCCGACGTTCGTGATTTTTCGGGGTTTTATTTCAGTGGGCGCCGAGGTGCAGCCGGTGGTAAATTTCGAAGCCCTGTTCGTCAGGGAAAGCCCGGAGCCCCGATGTCTGTGGTGCTGTAGATGCGCTGCCAATGGCCGGTGAGGAGCAGCAAGAGCTTGACTGGCTGGCACTTTTGGTGTGGGAGCAATCGTCCGACGTTTTTGATTTTTCACGGTTTTTTTTCAGGGGGCAACCAGGTGCAGCTGGTGGTAAACGTCGAAGCCCTGTTGGTCCGGGAAAGCCCAGAGCCCCGATGTCTGTGGCGCTGTAGATGCGCTCGGAATGGCTGGTGAGGAGCAGCAAGAGCTTGACTGGCTGGCACTTTCGGTGTGGGAGCAATCATCCGACGTTTGTGATTTTTCGTTTATTTTTTTCAGTGGGCGCCCAGGTGCAGCTGGTGGTAAACGTCGAAGCCCTGTTGGTTAGGGAAAGCGCAGAACCCCAATGTCTGTGGTGCTGTAGATGCGCTGGGAATGGCAGGTGAGGAGCAGCAAGAGCTTGACTGGCTGGCACTTTAGTTGTGGGATCAATCGTCTGATCTTCGTGATTTTTCGTTTATTTTTTTCAATGGGCGCCCAGGTTCAGCTGGTGGTAAACGTCGAAGCCCTGTTGGTCAGGGAAAGCTCGGAGCCCCGATGTCTGTGGTGCTGTAGATGCGCTGCCAATGGCCGGGGAGGAGCAGCAAGAGCTTGACTGGCTGGCACTTTTGGTGTGGGAGCAATCGTCCGACGTTCGTGATTTTTCGGGCTTTTACTTTCAGTGGGCGCCCAGGTGCAGCTGGTGGTAAATGTCGAAGCCCTGTTGGTCAGCGAAAGCTCGGAGCCGCGATGTCTGTGGTGCTGTAGATGCGCTGGGAATGGCCGGTGAGGAGCAGCAAGAGCTTGACTGGCTGGCATTTTTGGTGTGGGAGCAATCGTCCGACGTTCGTGATTCTTCGGGGTTTTACTTTCAGTGGGCGCCCGGGTTCATCTGGTGGTAAACTTCTAAGCCCTGTTGGTCAGGGAAAGCCCGGAGCCCCGATGTCTGTGGCGCTGTAGATGCGCTGGGAATGGCCGGTGTTCAGGAGCAAGAGCTTGAGTGGCTGGCACTTTTGGTGTGGGAGCAATCGTCCGACGTTCGTGATTTTTCGGGCTTTTACTTTCAGTGGGCGCCCAGGTGCAGCTGGTGGTAAATGTCGAAGCCCTGTTGGTCAGCGAAAGCCCGGAGCCCCGATGTCTGTGGTGCTGTAGATGCGCTGGGAATGGCCGGTGAGGAGCAGCAAGAGCTTGACTGGCTGGCATTTTTGGTGTGGGAGCAATCGTCCGACGTTCGTGATTCTTCGGGGTTTTACTTTCAGTGGGCGCCCGGGTTCATCTGGTGGTAAACTTCTAAGCCCTGTTGGTCAGGGAAAGCCCGGAGCCCCGATGTCTGTGGCGCTGTAGATGCGCTGGGAATGGCCGGTGTTCAGCAGCTAGAGCTTGACTGTCTGGCATTTTTGGTGTGGGAGCAATCGTCCGACGTTCGTGATTCTTCGGGGTTTTACTTTCAGTGGGCGCCCGGGTTCATCTGGTGGTAAACTTCTAAGCCCTGTTGGTCAGGGAAAGCCCGGAGCCGCGATGTCTGTGGTGCTGTAGATGCGCTGGGAATGGCCGGTGAGGAGCAGCAAGAGCTTGACTGTCTGGCACTTTGGGTGTGGGAGCAATCGTCCGACGTTTGTGATTTTTGGGGATTTTTATTCACTGGGCGCCCAGGTTCAGCTGGTGGTAAACGTCGAAGCCCTGTTGGTCAGGGAAAGCCCGGAGCCCCGATGTCTGTGGTGCTGTAGATGGGCTGGCAATGGCCGGTGAGGAGCAGCAAGAGCTTGACTGGCTGGCACTTTCGATGTGGGAGCAATCGTCCGACGTTTGTGATTTTTCGGGGTTCTTTTCAGTGGGAGCCCAGGTTCAGCGAGTGGTAAACGTCGAAGCCCTGTTGGTCAGGGAAAGCCCGGAGCCCTGATGTCTGTGGTGTTGTAGATGCACTGCCACTGTCCGGTGAGGAGCAGCAAGAGCTTGACTGGCTGGCATTTTTGGTGTGGGAGCAATCGTCCGACGTTCTTTATTCTTCGGGGTTTTACTTTCAGTGGGTGCCCGGGTGCATCTGGTGGTAAACTTCTAAGCCCTGTTCGTCAGGGAAAGCCCGGAGCCCCGATGTCTGTGGTGCTGTAGATGCGCTGTGAATGGCTGGTGAGAAGCAGCATGAGCTTGACTGTCTGGCACTTTCGGTGTGGGAGTAATCGTCTGATGTTCGTGATATTTCTTTTATTTTTTCCAGTGGGCGCCCAGGTGCAGCTGGTGGTAAATGTCGAAGCCCTGTTGGTCAGGGAAAGCCCGGAGCCCCGATGTCTGTGGTGCTGTAGATGCGCTGCCAATGGCCGGTGAGTAGCAGCAAGAGGTTGACTGGCTGGCACTTTTGGTGTGGTAGCAATCGTCCGATGTTCGTGATTTTTCGGGGTTCTTTTCAGTGGGAGCCCAGGTTCAGCGAGTGGTAAACGTCGAAGCCCTGTTGGTCAGGGAAAGCCCGGAGCCCCGATGTCTGTGGTTTTGTAGATGCGCTGGGAATGGGCGGTGAGGAGCAGCAAGAGGTTGACAGGCTGGCATTTAAGGTGTGGCAGGAATCGTCCGACATTTGTGATTTTTGGGGATTTTCATTCACTGGGCGCCCAGGTTCAGCTGGTGGTAAACGTCGAAGCCCTGTTGGTCAGGGAAAGCGCAGAACCCCGATGTCTGTGGTGCTGTAGATGCGCTGCCAATGGCCGGTGAGGAGCAGCAGGAGCTTGACTGGCTGGCACTTTCGGTGTGGGAGGAATCGTCCGACGTTTGTTATTCTTCGGGGTTTTATTTCAGTGGGCGCCCAGGTTCAGCTGGTGGTAAACGTCGAAGCCCTGTTGGTCAGGGAAAGCCCGGAGCCCCGATGTCTGTGGTGCTGTAGATGCACTGCCAAAGTCCGGTGAGTAGCAGCAAGAGCTTGAGTTGCTGGCACTTTCGGTGTGGGAGGAATCGTCCGACGTTTGTTATTCTTCGGGGTTTTATTTCAGTGGGCGCCCAGGTTCAGCTGGTGGTAAACGTCGAAGCCCTGTTGGTCAGGGAAAGCTCGGAGCCCCGATATCTGTGGTGCTGTAGATGCGCTGCCAATGGCCGGGGAGGAGCAGCTAGAGCTTGAGTTGCTGGCACTTTCAGTGTGGGAGCAATCGTCCGACGTTCGTGATTTTTGGGGATTTTTATTCACTGGGCGCCCAGGTTCAGCTGGTGGTAAACGTCGAAGCCCTGTTGGTCAGGGAAAGCCCGGAGCCCCGATGTCTGTGGTGCTGTAGATGCGCTGGGAATGGGCGGTGAGGAGCAGCAAGAGCTTGACTGGCTGGCACTTATGCTGTGGGAGCAATCGTCCGATGTTCGTGACTTTTCTTTTATTTTTTTTCAGCGGGCGCCCAGGTTCAGCTGGTGGTAAACGTCGAAGCCCTGTTGGTCAGGGAAAGCTCGGAGCCGCGATGTCTGTGGTGCTGTAGATGCACTGCCAAAGTCCGGTGAGTAGCAGCAAGGGCTTGAGTTGCTGGCACTTTCGGTGTGGGAGGAATCGTCCGACGTTCGTGATTTTTCGGGGTTTTATTTCAGTGGGCGCCCAGGTGCAGCTGGTGGTAAACTTTGAAGCCCTGTTGGTCAGGGAAAGCTCAGAGCCCCGATGTCTGTGGTGCTGTAGATGCGCTGCCAATGGCCGGGGAGGAGCAGCAAGAGCTTGACTGGCTGGCACTTTGGGTGTGGGAGCAATCGTCGGACGTTCGTGATTTTTCGGGGTTTTATTTCAGTGCGCGCCCAGGTGCAGCTGGTGGTAAATGTCGAAGCCCTGTTGGTCAGGGAATGCCCGGATCCCTGATGTCTGTGGTGCTGTAGATGCGCCTCCAATGGCCGGTGAGGAGCAGCAAGAGCTTGACAGGCTGGCATTTAAGGTGTGGCAGGAATCGTCCGACATTTTTGATTGTTGGGGTTTTTTTTTCAGGGGGCACCCAGGTGCAGCTGGTGGTAAATGTCGAAGCCCGATTCGTCAGGGAAAGCCCGGAGCCCCGATGTCTGTGGTGCTGTAGATGCGCTGCCAATGGCCGGTGAGGAGCAGCAAGAGCTTGAGTTGCTGGCACTTTTGGTGTGGGAGCAATCGTCCGATGTTTTTGATTTTTCAGGGTTTTTTTTCAGTGGGCGTCCAGGTGCAGCTGGTGGTAAATGTCGAAGCCCTGTTGGTCAGGGAAAGCCCGGAGCCCCGATGTCTGTGGTGCTGTAGATGCGCTGCCAATGGCCGGTGAGTAGCAGCAAGAGGCTGACATGCTGGCACTTTCGATGTGGGTGCAATCGTCCGACGTTCGTGATTTTTCGGGGTTTTTTTCAGTGGGAGCCCAGGTGCAGCGAGTGGTAAACGTTGAAGCCCTGTTGGTCAGGGAAAGCCCGGAGCCCCGATGTCTGTGGTGCTGTAGATGCCTGGGAATGGGCCGTGAGGAGCAGCAAGAGCTGGAGTTGCTGGCACTTTCGGTGTGGGAGGAATCGTCCGACGTTCGTGATTTTTCAGGGTTTTATTTCAGTGGGCGCCCAGGTGCAGCTGGTGGTAAATGTCGAAGCCCTGTTGGTCAGGGAAAGCCCGGAGCCCCGATGTCTGTGGTGCTGTAGATGCGCTGGGAATGGCCGGTGAGGAGCAGCAAGAGCTTGACTGGCTGGGACTTTTGGTGTGGGAGCAATCGTCCGACGTTTGTGATATTTGGGGATTTTTTTTCCAGTGGGCGCCCAAGTTCAGCTGGTAAGAAACTTCTACGCCCTGTTGGTCAGGGAAAGCCCGGAGCCCCGATGTCTGTGGTGCTGTAGATGCGCTGCCAATGGCCGGTGAGGAGCAGCAAGAGCTTGAGTTCCTGGCACTTTCGTTGTGGGAGCAATCGTCCGACGTTCGTGATTTTTCGGGGTTTTACTTTCAGTGGGTGCCCAGGTGCAGCTTGTGGTAAATGTCGAAGCCCTGTTGGTCAGGGAAAGCCCGGAGCCGCGATGTCTGTGGTGCTGTAGATGCGCTGGGAATGGCCGGTGAGGGGTAGCAAGAGCTTGAGTTGCTGGCACTTTTGGTGTGGGAGCAATAGTCCTATGTTCGTGATTTTTCGGGGTTTTTTTGTCAGTGGGTGCCCAGGTGCAGCTGGTGGTAAATGTCGAAGCCCTGTTGGTCAGCGAAAGCCCGGAGCCCCGATGTCTGTGGTGCTGTAGATGCGCTGGGAATGGGCGGTGAGGAGCAGCAAGAGCTTGTGTTGCTGGCACTTTCGGTGTGGGAGCAATCGTCCGATGTTCATAATTTTTCGGTTTTTTTTTCAGTGAGCGCCCAGCTGCAGTGGGTGCTAAACGTTGAAGCCCTGTTGGTCAGGGAAAGCCCGGAGCCCCGATGTCTGTGGTGCTGTACATGCGCTGCCAATGGCCGGTGAGGAGCAGCAAGAGCTTGACTGGCTGGCACTTTCGGTGTGGGAGCAATCGTCTGATGTTTGTGATTTTTCGGGGTTCTTTTCAGTGGGCGCCCAGGTTCAGCTGGTGGTAAACGTCGAAGCCCTGTTGTTCAGGGAAAGCGCAGAACCCCGATGTCTGTGGTGCTGTAGATGCACTGCTAAAGTCCGGTGAGTAGCAGCAAGAGCGTGACTGGCTGGCACTTTTGGTGTGGGAGCAATCGTCCGACGATTTTGATTTTTCAGGGTTTTTTTTCAGGGGGCGCCCAGGTGCAGCTGGTGGTAAATGTCGAAGGCCTGTTGGTCAGGGAAAGCCCGGAGCCGCGATGTCTGTGGTGCTGTAGATGCGCTGCCACTGTCCGGTGAGGAGCAGCAAGAGCTTGACTGGCTGGCACTTTCAGTGTGGGACCAATCGTCCGACGTTTGTGATTTTTCGGGGTTCTTTTCAATGGGTGCCCAGGTTCAGCTGGTGGTAAACTTCTAAGCCCTGTTGGTCAGGCAAAGCCCGGAGCCCCGATGTCTGTGGTGCTGTAGATGCGCTGCCAATGGCCGGTGTTCAGCAGCTAGAGCTTGAGTTGCTGGCACTTTCAGTGTGGGAGCAATCGTCCGACGTTCGTGATTTTTCGGGGTTTTATTTCAGTGGGCGCCCTGGTGCAGCTGGTGGTAAATGTTGAAGCCCTGTTGGTCAGGCAAAGCCCGGAGCCCCGATGTCTGTGGTGCTGTAGATGCGCTGCCAATGGGCGGTGAGTAGCAGCAAGAGCTTGAGTTGCTGGCACTTTCGGTGTGGGAGCAATCGTCCGACGTTCGTGATTTTTCGGGGTTTTATTTCAGTGGGCGCCGAGGTGCAGCCGGTGGTAAATTTCGAAGCCCTGTTCGTCAGGGAAAGCCCGGAGCCCCGATGTCTGTGGTGCTGTAGATGCGCTGCCAATGGCCGGTGAGGAGCAGCAAGAGCTTGACTGGCTGGCACTTTTGGTGTGGGAGCAATCGTCCGACGTTTTTGATTTTTCACGGTTTTTTTTCAGGGGGCAACCAGGTGCAGCTGGTGGTAAACGTCGAAGCCCTGTTGGTCCGGGAAAGCCCAGAGCCCCGATGTCTGTGGCGCTGTAGATGCGCTCGGAATGGCTGGTGAGGAGCAGCAAGAGCTTGACTGGCTGGCACTTTCGGTGTGGGAGCAATCATCCGACGTTTGTGATTTTTCGTTTATTTTTTTCAGTGGGCGCCCAGGTGCAGCTGGTGGTAAACGTCGAAGCCCTGTTGGTTAGGGAAAGCGCAGAACCCCAATGTCTGTGGTGCTGTAGATGCGCTGGGAATGGCAGGTGAGGAGCAGCAAGAGCTTGACTGGCTGGCACTTTAGTTGTGGGATCAATCGTCTGATCTTCGTGATTTTTCGTTTATTTTTTTCAATGGGCGCCCAGGTTCAGCTGGTGGTAAACGTCGAAGCCCTGTTGGTCAGGGAAAGCTCGGAGCCCCGATGTCTGTGGTGCTGTAGATGCGCTGCCAATGGCCGGGGAGGAGCAGCAAGAGCTTGACTGGCTGGCACTTTTGGTGTGGGAGCAATCGTCCGACGTTCGTGATTTTTCGGGCTTTTACTTTCAGTGGGCGCCCAGGTGCAGCTGGTGGTAAATGTCGAAGCCCTGTTGGTCAGCGAAAGCTCGGAGCCGCGATGTCTGTGGTGCTGTAGATGCGCTGGGAATGGCCGGTGAGGAGCAGCAAGAGCTTGACTGGCTGGCATTTTTGGTGTGGGAGCAATCGTCCGACGTTCGTGATTCTTCGGGGTTTTACTTTCAGTGGGCGCCCGGGTTCATCTGGTGGTAAACTTCT
Source organism: Chlamydotis macqueenii (assembly GCF_036417535.1). Lineage (NCBI taxonomy): Eukaryota > Metazoa > Chordata > Aves > Otidiformes > Otididae > Chlamydotis > Chlamydotis macqueenii. The sequence goes on from NW_028239168.1 coordinate 29,501, forward strand.
AAGCCCTGTTGGTCAGGGAAAGCCCGGAGCCCCGATGTCTGTGGCGCTGTAGATGCGCTGGGAATGGCCGGTGTTCAGGAGCAAGAGCTTGAGTGGCTGGCACTTTTGGTGTGGGAGCAATCGTCCGACGTTCGTGATTTTTCGGGCTTTTACTTTCAGTGGGCGCCCAGGTGCAGCTGGTGGTAAATGTCGAAGCCCTGTTGGTCAGCGAAAGCCCGGAGCCCCGATGTCTGTGGTGCTGTAGATGCGCTGGGAATGGCCGGTGAGGAGCAGCAAGAGCTTGACTGGCTGGCATTTTTGGTGTGGGAGCAATCGTCCGACGTTCGTGATTCTTCGGGGTTTTACTTTCAGTGGGCGCCCGGGTTCATCTGGTGGTAAACTTCTAAGCCCTGTTGGTCAGGGAAAGCCCGGAGCCCCGATGTCTGTGGCGCTGTAGATGCGCTGGGAATGGCCGGTGTTCAGCAGCTAGAGCTTGACTGTCTGGCATTTTTGGTGTGGGAGCAATCGTCCGACGTTCGTGATTCTTCGGGGTTTTACTTTCAGTGGGCGCCCGGGTTCATCTGGTGGTAAACTTCTAAGCCCTGTTGGTCAGGGAAAGCCCGGAGCCGCGATGTCTGTGGTGCTGTAGATGCGCTGGGAATGGCCGGTGAGGAGCAGCAAGAGCTTGACTGTCTGGCACTTTGGGTGTGGGAGCAATCGTCCGACGTTTGTGATTTTTGGGGATTTTTATTCACTGGGCGCCCAGGTTCAGCTGGTGGTAAACGTCGAAGCCCTGTTGGTCAGGGAAAGCCCGGAGCCCCGATGTCTGTGGTGCTGTAGATGGGCTGGCAATGGCCGGTGAAGAGCAGCAAGAGCTTGACTGGCTGGGACTTTCGGTGTGGGAGCAATCGTCCGACGTTTGTGATATTTGTGGATTTTTTTTCCAGTGGGCGCCCAAGTTCAGCTGGTAAGAAACTTCTACGCCCTGTTGGTCAGGGAAAGCCCGGAGCCCCGATGTCTGTGGTGCTGTAGATGCACTGCCAAAGTCCGGTGAGTAGCAGCAAGAGCTTGAGTTGCTGGCACTTTCGGTGTGGGAGGAATCGTCCGACATTCGTGATTTTTCGGGGTTTTATTTCAGGGGGCGCCCAGGTGCAGCTGGTGGTAAACTTCTAAGCCCCGTTCGTCAGGGAAAGCCCGGAGCCCCGATGTCTGTGGTGCTGTAGATGCGCCTCCAATGGCTGGTGAGGAGCACGTACAGCTTGACTGGCTGGCACTTTTGGTGTGGGAGCAATCGTCCGACGTTCGTGATTTTTCGGGGTTCTTTTCAGTGGGCGCCCAGGTTCAGCGAGTGGTAAACGTCGAAGCCCTGTTGGTCAGGGAAAGCCCAGAGCCCCGATGTCTGTGGTGCTGTAGATGCGCTGGGAATGGCCGGGGAGGAGCAGCAAGAGGTTGACAGGCTGGAATTTAAGGTGTGGCAGGAATCGTCCGACGTTTGTGATTTTTGGGGTTTTTTTTTCAGGGGGCACCCAGGTGCAGCTGGTGGTAAATGTTGAAGCCCGGTTCGTCAGGGAAAGCCCGGAGTCCCGATGTCTGTGGTGCTGTAGATTCGCTGCCAGTGGCCGGTGAGGAGCAGCAAGAGCTTGAGTTGCTGGCACTTTCGGTGTGGGAGGAATCGTCCGACGTTCGTGATTTTTCGGGGTTCTTTTCAGTGGGCGCCCAGGTGCAGCTGATGGTAAACGTCGAAGCCCTGTTGGTCCGGGAAAGCCCAGAGCCCCGATGTCTGTGGCGCTGTAGATGCGCTCGGAATGGCTGGTGAGGAGCAGCAAGAGCTTGACTGGCTGGCACTTTCGGTGTGGGAGCAATCGTCCGACGTTTGTGATTTTTCGTTTATTTTTTTCAGTGGGCGCCCAGGTGCAGCGGATGTTAAACGTCGAAGCCCTGTTGGTCAGGGAAAGCCCGGAGCCCCGATGTCTGTGGTGTTGTAGATGCGCTGCGAATGGCCGGTGAGGAACAGCAAGAGCTTGACTGGCTGGCACTTTCGGTGTGGGAGCAATCGTCTGATGTTTGTGATTTTTCGGGGTTCTTTTCAGTGGGAGCCCAGGTTCAGGTGGTGGTAAATGTCGAAGCCCTGTTGGTCAGGGAAAGCCCGGAGCCCCGATGTCTGTGGTGTTGTAGATGCACTGCCACTGTCCGGTGAGGAGCAACAAGAGCTTGACTGGCTGGCACTTTCGGTGTGGCAGCAATCGTCCGACGTTTTTGATTTTTCAGGGTTTTTTTTCAGGGGGCAACCAGGTGCAGCTGGTGGTAAATGTCGAAGGCCTGTTGGTCAGGGAAAGGCCGGAGCCCCGATACCTGTGGTGCTGTAGATGCGATGCCAATGGCCGGTGAGTAGCAGCAAGAGCTTGAGTTGCTGGCACTTTCAGTGTGGGAGCAATCGTCCGACGTTCGTGATTTTTCGGGGTTTTATTTCAGTGGGCGCCCAGGTGCAGCTGGTGGTAAACGTTGAAGCCCTGTTGGTCAGGGAAAGCCCGGAGCCCCGATGTCTGTGGTGCTGTAGATGAGCTGCCAGTGGCCGGTGAGGAGCAGCAAGAGCTTGACTGGCTGGCACTTTTGGTGTGGGAGCAATCGTCCGACGTTTGTGATTTTTCATAGTTTTTTTTCAGTGCGTAACCAGGTTCAGCTGGTGGTAAATGTCGAAGCCCTGTTGGTCAGGGAAAGCCCGGAGCCCCGATGTCTGTGGTGCTGTAGATGCGCTGCCAATGGGCGGTGAGTAGCAGCAAGAGCTTGAGTTGCTGGCACTTTCGGTGTGGGAGCAATCGTCCGATGTTCGTGATTTTTCGTTTATTTTTTTCAGTGGGCGCCCAGGTGCAGCTGGTGGTAAACGTCGAAGCCCTGTTGGTTAGGGAAAGCGCAGAACCCCAATGTCTGTGGTGCTGTAGATGCGCTGGGAATGGCAGGTGAGGAGCAGCAAGAGCTTGACTGGCTGGCACTTTAGTTGTGGGATCAGTCGTCTGATCTTCGTGATTTTTCGTTTATTTTTTTCAATGGGCACCCAGGTTCAGCTGGTGGTAAACGTCGAAGCCCTGTTGTTCAGGGAAAGCGCAGAACCCCGATGTCTGTGGTGCTGTAGATGCGCTGCTAATGGCCGGTGAGTAGCAGGAAGAGGCTTACATGCTGGCACTTTCGATGTGGGAGCAATCGTCCGACGTTTGTGATTTTTGGGGTTTTTTTTTCAGTGGGCGCCCAGGTTCAGCTGGTGGTAAACGTCGAAGCCCTGTTGGTCAGGGAAAGCGCAGAACCCCGATGTCTGTGGTGCTGTAGATGCGCTGCCAATGGCCGGTGAGGAGCAGCAAGAGCTTGACTGGCTGGCACTTTCGGTGTGGGAGGAATCGTCCGACGTTTGTTATTCTTCGGGGTTTTATTTCAGTGGGCGCCCAGGTTCAGCTGGTGGTAAACGTCGAAGCCCTGTTGGTCAGGGAAAGCCCGGAGCCCCGATGTCTGTGGTGCTGTAGATGCACTGCCAAAGTCCGGTGAGTAGCAGCAAGAGCTTGAGTTGCTGGCACTTTCGTTGTGGGAGCAATCGTCCGACGTTTGTTATTCTTCGGGGTTTTATTTCAGTGGGCGCCCAGGTTCAGCTGGTGGTAAACGTCGAAGCCCTGTTGGTCAGGGAAAGCTCGGAGCCCCGATATCTGTGGTGCTGTAGATGCGCTGCCAATGGCCGGGGAGGAGCAGCTAGAGCTTGAGTTGCTGGCACTTTCAGTGTGGGAGCAATCGTCCGACGTTCGTGATTTTTGGGGATTTTTATTCACTGGGCGCCCAGGTTCAGCTGGTGGTAAACGTCGAAGCCCTGTTGGTCAGGGAAAGCCCGGAGCCCCGATGTCTGTGGTGCTGTAGATGCGCTGGGAATGGGCGGTGAGGAGCAGCAAGAGCTTGACTGGCTGGCACTTCTGCTGTGGGACCAATCGTCCGATGTTCGTGACTTTTCTTTTATTTTTTTTCAGCGGGCGCCCAGGTTCAGCTGGTGGTAAACGTCGAAGCCCTGTTGGTCAGGGAAAGCTCGGAGCCGCGATGTCTGTGGTGCTGTAGATGCACTGCCAAAGTCCGGTGAGTAGCAGCAAGGGCTTGAGTTGCTGGCACTTTCGGTGTGGGAGGAATCGTCCGACGTTCGTGATTTTTCGGGGTTTTATTTCAGTGGGCGCCCAGGTGCAGCTGGTGGTAAACTTTGAAGCCCTGTTGGTCAGGGAAAGCTCGGAGCCCCGATGTCTGTGGTGCTGTAGATGCGCTGGGAATGGCCGGGGAGGAGCAGCAAGAGCTTGACTGGCTGGCACTTTGGGTGTGGGAGCAATCGTCGGACGTTCGTGATTTTTCGGGGTTTTATTTCAGTGCGCGCCCAGGTGCAGCTGGTGGTAAATGTCGAAGCCCTGTTGGTCAGGGAATGCCCGGATCCCTGATGTCTGTGGTGCTTTAGATGCGCCTCCAATGGCCGGTGAGGAGCAGCAAGAGCTTGACAGGCTGGCATTTAAGGTGTGGCAGGAATCGTCCGACATTTTTGATTGTTGGGGTTTTTTTTTCAGGGGGCACCCAGGTGCAGCTGGTGGTAAATGTCGAAGCCCGATTCGTCAGGGAAAGCCCGGAGCCCCGATGTCTGTGGTGCTGTAGATGCGCTGCCAATGGCCGGTGAGGAGCAGCAAGAGCTTGAGTTGCTGGCACTTTTGGTGTGGGAGCAATCGTCCGATGTTTTTGATTTTTCAGGGTTTTTTTTCAGTGGGTAACCAGGTGCAGCTGGTGGTAAATGTCGAAGCCCTGTTGGTCACGGAAAGCCCGGAGCCCCGATATCTGTGGTGCTGTAGATGAGCTGCCAATGGCCGGTGAGGAGCAGCAAGAGCTTGACTGTCTGGCACTTTCGGAGTGGGAGCAATCGTGCGATGTTCGTGATTTTTAGTTTATTTTTTTCAGTGGTCGCCCTGGTTCAGCTGGTGGTAAATGTCGAAGCCCTGTTGGTCAGGGAAAGCGCAGAACCCCAATGTCTGTGGTGCTTTAGATGCACTGCCAAAGTCTGGTGAGTAGCAGCAAGAGCTTGAGTTGCTGGCACTTTCGTTGTGGGAGCAATCGTCCGACGTTCGTGATTTTTCGGGGTTTTATTTCAGTGGGCGTCCAGGTGCAGCTGGTGGTAAATGTCGAAGCCCTGTTGGTCAGGGAAAGCCCGGAGCCCCGATGTCTGTGGTGCTGTAGATGCGCTGCCAATGGCCGGTGAGTAGCAGCAAGAGGCTGACATGCTGGCACTTTCGATGTGGGTGCAATCGTCCGACGTTCGTGATTTTTCGGGGTTTTTTTCAGTGGGAGCCCAGGTGCAGCGAGTGGTAAACGTTGAAGCCCTGTTGGTCAGGGAAAGCCCGGAGCCCCGATGTCTGTGGTGCTGTAGATGCGCTGGGAATGGGCCGTGAGGAGCAGCAAGAGCTGGAGTTGCTGGCACTTTCAGTGTGGGAGCAATCGTCGGACGTTTGTGATTTTTGGGGATTTTTATTCACTGGGCGCCCAGGTTCAGCTGGTGGTAAACGTCGAAGCCCTGTTGGTCAGGGAAAGCTCGGAGCCCCGATATCTGTGGTGCTGTAGATGCGCTGCCAATGGCCGGGGAGGAGCAGCTAGAGCTTGAGTTGCTGGCACTTTCAGTGTGGGAGCAATCGTCCGACGTTCGTGATTTTTGGGGATTTTTATTCACTGGGCGCCCAGGTTCAGCTGGTGGTAAACGTCGAAGCCCTGTTGGTCAGGGAAAGCTCCGAGCCCCGATGTCTGTGGTGCTGTAGATGCGCTGCCCATGGCCGGTGAGGAGCAGCAAGAGCTTGACTGGCTGGCACTTTCGGTGTCGGAGCAATCGTCCGACATTTTTGATTTTTCAGGGTTTTTTTTCAGTGGGCAATCAGGTGCAGCTGGTGGTAAACGTCGAAGCCCTGTTGGTCAGGGAAAGCTCGGAGCCCCGATGTCTGTGGTGCTGTAGATGCGCTGGGAATGGCCGGTGAGGAGCAGCAAGAGCTTGACTGGCATTTAAGGTGTGGCAGGAATCGTCCGACATTTGTGATTTTTGGGGTTTTTTTTTCAGGGGGTACCCAGGTGCAGCTGGTCGTAAATGTCGAAGCCCGGTTCGTCAGGGAAATCCCGGAGCCCTGATGTCTGTGGTGCTGTAGATGCGCTGCCAATGGACGGTGAGGAACAGCAAGAGCTTGACTGGCTGGCACTTTTGGTGTGGGAGCAATCGTCCGACGTTTGTGATATTTGGGGATTTTTTTTCCAGTGGGCGCCCAGGTTCAGCTCGTAGTAAACTTCTAAGCCCTGTTGGTCAGGGAAAGCCCGGAGCCCCGATGTCTGTGGTGCTGTAGATGCGCTGGGAATGGCTGGTGAGGAGCAGCTAGAGCTTGACAGGCTGGCACTTTCGGTGTGGGAGCAATCGTAGGACGTTCGTGATTTTTCGGGGTTTTATTTCAGTGGGCGCCCAGGTTCAGCTGGTGGTAAACTTCTAAGCCCTGTTGGTCAGGGAAAGCCCGGAGCCCCGATGTCTGTGGTGCTGTAGATGCGCTGGGAATGGCCGGTGTTCAGCAGCTAGAGCTTGACTGTCTGGCACTTTTGGTGTGGGAGCAATCGTCCGACGTTCGTGATTTTTCGGGGGTCTTTTCAGTGGGAGCCCAGGTTCAGCGAGTGGTAAACGTCGAAGCCCTGTTGGTCAGGGAATGCCCGGAGCCCCGATGTCTGTGGTGCTGTAGATGCGCTGCCAATGGCCGGGGAGGAGCAGCAAGAGCTTGACTGGCTGGCACTTTCGGTGTGGGAGCAATCGTCCGACGTTTTTGATTTTTCAGGGTTTTTTTTCAGTGGGTAACCAGGTGCAGCTGGTGGTAAATGTCGAAGCCCTGTTGGTCAGGGAAAGCCCGGAGCCCCGATGTCTGTGGTGCTGTAGATGCGCTGCCAATGGCCGGTGTTCAGCAGCTAGAGCTTGACTGTCTGGCACTTTTGGTGTGGGAGCAATCGTCCGACGTTCGTGATTTTTCGGGGTTCTTTTCAGTGGGAGCCCAGGTTCAGTGAGTGGTAAACGTCGAAGCCCTGTTGGTCAGGGAAAGCCCGGAGCACCGATGTCTGTGGTGCTGTAGATGCACTGCCACTGTCCGGTGAGGAGCAGCAAGAGCTTGAGTTGCTGGCACTTTTGGTGTGGGAGCAATCGTCCGACGTTCGTGATTTTTCGGGGTTTTTTTTCAGTGGGCAACCAGGTGCAGCTGGTGGTAAACTTCGAAACCCTGTTGGTCAGGGAAAGCCCGGACTCCCGATGTCTGTGGTGCTGTAGATGCGCTCGGAATGGCCGGTGAGGAGTAGCAAGAGCTTGACTGTCTGGCACTTTCGGTGTGGGAGCAATCGTCCGACGTTCGTGATTTTTCGGGGTTATTTTTAGTGGGACCCCAGGTTCAGCGAGTGGTAAACGTCGAAGCCCTGTTGGTCAGGGAAAGCCCGGAGCCCCGATGTCTGTGGTGCTGTAGATGCGCTGGGAATGGGCGGTGAGGAGCTGCAAGAGCTTGTGTTGCTGGCACTTTCGGTGTGGGAGCAATCGTCCGACGTTCGTGATTTTTCGGGGTTTTACTTTCAGTGGGCGCCCAGGTGCAGCTGGTGGTAAACGTCGAAGCCCTGTTGGTCAGGGAAAGCCCGGAGCCCTGATGTCTGTGGTGCTGTAGGTGCGCTGCCAAAGTCCGGTGAGTAGCATCAAGAGCTTGAGTTGCTGGCACTTTTGGTGTGGGGGCAATCGTCCGATGTTCGTGATTTTTCGTTTATTTTTTCAGTGGGCGCCCAGGTGCAGCTGGTGGTAAACGTCGAAGCCCTGTTGGTCAGGGAAAGCCCGGAGCCCTGATGTCTATGGTGCTGTAGATGCACTGCCAAAGTCCGGTGAGTAGCAGCAAGAGCTTGAGTTGCTGGCACTTTCTGTGTGGGAGCAATCGACCGATGTTCGTGATTTTTCGGGGGTTCTTTTCAGTGGGAGCCCAGGTGCAGCGGGTGGTAAACGTCGAAGCCCTGTTCGTCAAGGAAAGTCCAGAGCCCCGATGTCTGTGGTGCTGTAGATGCGCTGGGAATGGCCGGTGAGGAGCAGCAAGAGCTTGAGTTGCTGGCACTTTCGGTGTGGGAGCAATCGTCCGATGTTCGTGATTTTTCGTTTATTTTTTCAGTGGGCACCCAGGTGCAGCTGGTAGTAAACGTCGAAGCCCTCTTGGTCAGGGAAAGCGCAGAACCCCAATGTCTGTGGTGCTGTAGATGCACTGCCAAAGTCTGGTGAGTAGCAGCAAGAGCTTGAGTTGCTGGCACTTTCAATTTGGGAACAATCGTCCGACGTTCGTGATTTTTCGGGTTTTTTTTCCAGTGGGCGCCCAGGTTCAGCTGGTGGTAAACGTCGAAGCCCTGTTGGTCAGGGAAAGCCCGGAGCCCCGATGTCTGTGGTGCTGTAGATGCGCTGGGAATGGCCGCTGAGGAGCAGCAAGAGCTTCTGTTGCTGGCACTTTCGATGTGGGTGCAATCGTCCGACGTTCGTGATTTTTCGGGGTTCTTTTCAGTGGGCGCCCAGGTGCAGCTGGTGGTAAATATCGAAGCCCTGTTGGTCAGGGAAAGCCCGGAGCCGTGATGTCTGTGGTGCTGTAGATGCGCTGCCAATGGGCGGTGAGTAGCAGCAAGAGGTTGAGTTGCTGGCACTTTCGGTGTGGGAGGAATCGTCCGACGTTCGTGATTTTTCGGGGTTTTATTTCAGTGGGCGCCCAGGTGCAGCCGGTGGTAAATTTCGAAGCCCTGTTGGTCAGGGAAAGCCCGGAGTCCCGATGTCTGTGGTGCTGTAGATGCGCTGCCAATAGCCGGTGAGGAGCAGCAAGAGGCTGACATGCTGGCACTTTCGATGTGGGTGCAATCGTCCGACGTTCGTGATTTTTGGGGTTTTTTTTTCAGTGGGCGCCCAGGTTCAGCTGGTGGTAAACGTCGAAGCCCTGTTGGTCAGGGAAAGCTCGGAGCCCCGATATCTGTGGTGCTGTAGATGCGCTGGGAATGTGCGGTGAGGAGCAGCAAGAGCTTGGCTGGCTGGCACTTTCGGTGTGGGAGCAATCGTCCGACGTTTGTGATTTTTCGTGGTTTTTCTCAGTGGGAGCCCAGGTTCAGCGAGTGGTAAACGTCGAAGCCCTGTTGGTCAGGGAAAGCCCGGAGCCCCGATGTCTGTGGTGTTGTAGATGCACTGCCACTGTCCGGTGAGGAGCAGCAAGAGCTTGACTGGCTGGCATTTTTGGTGTGGGAGCAATCGTCCGACGTTCGTGATTCTTTGGGGTTTTACTTTCAGTGGGCGCCCGGCTTCAGCTGGTGGTAAACTTCTAAGCCCTGTTCGTCAGGGAAAGCCCGGAGCCCCAATGTCTGTGGTGCTGTAGATGCGCTGGGAATGGCCGGTGAGGAGCAGCAAGAGCTTGACTGGCTGGCACTTTCGGTGTGGGAGCAATCGTCTGATGTTCGTGATATTTCTTTTATTTTCTCGGGTGGGCGCCCAGGTGCAGCTGGTGGTAAATGTCGAAGGCCTGTTGGTCAGGGAAAGCCCGGAGCCCCGATGTCTGTGGTGCTGTAGATGCGCTGGGAATGGCCGGTGAGGAGCAGCAAGAGCTTCTGTTGCTGGCACTTTCGATGTGGGTGCAATCGTCCGACGTTCGTGATTTTTCAGGGTTTTTTTTCAGTGGGCAACCAGGTGCAGCGAGTAGTAAACCTCGAAGCCCTGTTGGTCAGGGAAAGCCCAGAGCCCCGATGTCTGTGGTGCTGTAGATGCGCTGGGAATGGGCGGTGAGGAGCAGCAAGAGCTTGACTGGCTGGCACTTTCGGTGTGGGAGCAATCGTCCGATGTTCATGATTTTTCGTTTATTTTTTTCAGTGGGCGCCCAGGTGCAGCTGATGGTAAATGTCGAAGCCCTCTTGGTCAGGGAAAGCGTAGAATCCCGATGTCTGTGGTGCTGTAGATGCACTGCCAAAGTCCGGTGAGTAGCAGCAAGAGGTTGAGTTGCTGGCACTTTCGGTGTGGGAGGAATCGTCCGACGTTCGTGATTTTTCGGGGTTTTTTTTCAGTGGGCGCCCAGGTGCAGCTGGTGGTAAATGTCGAAGCCCTGTTGGTCAGGGAAAGCCCGGAGCCCCGATGTCTGTGGTGCTGTAGATGCGCTGCCAATGGCCGGTGAGGAGCAGCAAGAGGTTGACTGTCTGGCACTTTTGGTGTGGGAGCAATAGTCCGATGTTTGTGATTATTCGGGGTTTTTTTTCAGTGGGAGCCCAGGTGCAGCTGGTGGTAAACGTCGAAGCCCTGTTGGTCAGGGAAAGCCCGGAGCCGCGATGTCTGTGGTGCTGTAGATGCACTGCCAAAGTCCGGTGAGGAGCAGCAAGAGCTTGACTGGCTGGGACTTTCGGTGTGGGAGCAATCGTCCGACGTTCGTGATTTTTGGGGGTTTTATTTCAGTGGGCGCCCAGGTGCAGCTGGTGGTAAACGTCGAAGCCCTGTTGGTCAGGGAAAGCCCGGAGCCCCGATGTCTGTGGTGCTGTAGATGCGCTGCCAATGGCCGGTGAGGAGCAGCAAGAGCTTGACTGGCTGGCACTTTCAGTGTGGGAGCAATCGTCCGACGTTCGTGATTTTTCGGAGTTTTATTTCAGTGGGCGCCCAGGTTCAACTGGTGGTAAACTTCTAAGCCCTGTTGGTCAGGGAAAGCCTGGAGCCCCGATGTCTGTGGTGCTGTAGATGCGCTGGGAATGGCCGGTGTTCAGCAGCTAGAGCTTGACTGTCTGGCACTTTTGGTGTGGGAGCAATCGTCCGACGTTCGTGATTTTTCGGGGTTCTTTTCAGTGGGAGCCCAGGTGCAGCTGGTGGTACATGTCGAAGCCCTGATGGTCAGGGAAAGCCCGGAGCCCCGATGTCTGTGGTGCTGTAGATGCACTGCCAAAGTCCGGTGAGGAGCAGCAAGAGCTTGACTGGCTGGCACTTTTGGTGTGGGAGCAATCGTCCGACGTTCGTCATTTTTCAGGGTTTTTTTTCAGTGGGCGCCCAGGTTCAGCTGGTGGTAAACGTCGAAGGCCTGTTGGTCAGAGAAAGCCCGGAGCCCCGATGTCTGTGGTGCTGTAGATGCGCTGGGAATGGGCGGTGAGGAGCAGCAAGAGCTTGACTGGCTGGCACTTTTGGTGTGGGAGCAATCGTCCGATGTTCGTGATTTTTCTTTTATTTTTTTGAGTGGGCGCCCAGGTTCAGCTGGTGGTAAACGTCGAAGCCCAGTTGGTCAGGGAAAGCCCAGAGCCCCGATGTCTGTGGTGCTGTAGATGCGCTGGGAATGGCCGGTGAGGAGCAGCAAGAGCTTGAGTTGCTGGCACTTTCAGTGTGGGAGCAATCGTCCGTCGTTTTTGATTTTTCAGGGTTTTTTTTCAGTGGGTAACCAGGTGCAGCTGGTGGTAAATGTCGAAGCCCTGTTGGTCAGGGAAAGCCCGGAGCCCCGATGTCTGTGGTGCTGTAGATGCGCTGGGAATGGCTGGTGAGGAGCAGCTAGAGCTTGACAGGCTGGCACTTTCGGTGTGGGAGCAATCGTAGGACGTTCGTGATTTTTCGGGGTTTTATTTCAGTGGGCGCCCAGGTTCAGCTGGTGGTAAACTTCTAAGCCCTGTTGGTCAGGGAAAGCCCGGAGCCCCGATGTCTGTGGTGCTGTAGATGCGCTGGGAATGGCCGGTGTTCAGCAGCTAGAGCTTGACTGTCTGGCACTTTTGGTGTGGGAGCAATCGTCCGACGTTCGTGATTTTTCGGGGGTCTTTTCAGTGGGAGCCCAGGTTCAGCGAGTGGTAAACGTCGAAGCCCTGTTGGTCAGGGAATGCCCGGAGCCCCGATGTCTGTGGTGCTGTAGATGCGCTGCCAATGGCCGGGGAGGAGCAGCAAGAGCTTGACTGGCTGGCACTTTCGGTGTGGGAGCAATCGTCCGACGTTTTTGATTTTTCAGGGTTTTTTTTCAGTGGGTAACCAGGTGCAGCTGGTGGTAAATGTCGAAGCCCTGTTGGTCAGGGAAAGCCCGGAGCCCCGATGTTTGTGGTGCTGTAGATGCGCTGCCAATGGCCGGTGTTCAGCAGCTAGAGCTTGACTGTCTGGCACTTTTGGTGTGGGAGCAATCGTCCGACGTTCGTGATTTTTCGGGGTTCTTTTCAGTGGGAGCCCAGGTTCAGCGAGTGGTAAACGTCGAAGCCCTGTTGGTCAGGGAAAGCCCGGAGCACCGATGTCTGTGGTGCTGTAGATGCACTGCCACTGTCCGGTGAGGAGCAGCAAGAGCTTGACTGTCTGGCACTTTCGGTGTGGGAGCAATCGTCCGACGTTCGTGATTTTTCGGGGTTTTACTTTCAGTGGGCGCCCAGGTTCAGCTGGTGGTAAACTTCGAAGCCCTGTTTTTCAGGGAAAGCTCGGAGCCCCGATGTCTGTGGTGCTGTAGATGCGCTGCCAATGGCCGGTGAGGAGCAGCAAGAGCTTGTGTTGCTGGCACTTTCGGTGTGGGAGCAATCGTCTGATGTTCATGATTTTTAGTTTATTTTTTTCAATGGGTGCCCAGGTGCAGCTGATCGTAAGTGTCGAAACCCTGTTGGTCAGGGAAAGCCCGGAGCCCTGATGTCTGTGGTGCTGTAGATGGGCTGGCAATGGCCGGTAAGGAGCAGCAAGAGCTTGACAGGCTGCCACTTTCGGTGTGGGAGCAATCGTCCGACGTTCGTGATTCTGCGGGGTTTTACTTTCAGTGGGCGCCCAGGTGCAGCTGGTGGTAAATGTCGAAGCCCTGTTGGTCAGGGAAAGCCCGGAGCCCCGATGTCTGTGGTGCTGTAGATGCGCCTCCAATGGCTGGTGAGTAGCAGCAAGAGCTTGACTTGCTGGCACTTTCGGTGTGGGAGCAATCGTCCGACGTTCGTGATTTTTGGGGGTTTTTTTAAGTGGGCGCCCAGGTGCAGCTGGTGCTAAACGTCGAAGCCCTGTTGGTCAGGGAAAGCTGGGAGCCCCGATGTCTGTGGTGCTGTAGATGCGCTGGGAATGGGAGGTGAGTAGCAGCAAGAGCTTGACTGGCTGGCACTTTCGGTGTGGGAGCAATCGTCCGACGTTCGTGATTTTTCGGGGTTATTTTTAGTGGGACCCCAGGTTCAGCGAGTGGTAAACGTCGAAGCCCTGTTGGTCAGGGAAAGCCCGGAGCCCCGATGTCTGTGGTGCTGTAGATGCGCTGGGAATGGGCGGTGAGGAGCTGCAAGAGCTTGTGTTGCTGGCACTTTCGGTGTGGGAGCAATCGTCCGACGTTCGTGATTTTTCGGGGTTTTACTTTCAGTGGGCGCCCAGGTGCAGCTGGTGGTAAACGTCGAAGCCCTGTTGGTCAGGGAAAGCCCGGAGCCCTGATGTCTGTGGTGCTGTAGGTGCGCTGCCAAAGTCCGGTGAGTAGCATCAAGAGCTTGAGTTGCTGGCACTTTTGGTGTGGGGGCAATCGTCCGATGTTCGTGATTTTTCGTTTATTTTTTCAGTGGGCGCCCAGGTGCAGCTGGTGGTAAACGTCGAAGCCCTGTTGGTCAGGGAAAGCCCGGAGCCCTGATGTCTATGGTGCTGTAGATGCACTGCCAAAGTCCGGTGAGTAGCAGCAAGAGCTTGAGTTGCTGGCACTTTCTGTGTGGGAGCAATCGACCGATGTTCGTGATTTTTCGGGGGTTCTTTTCAGTGGGAGCCCAGGTGCAGCGGGTGGTAAACGTCGAAGCCCTGTTCGTCAAGGAAAGTCCAGAGCCCCGATGTCTGTGGTGCTGTAGATGCGCTGGGAATGGCCGGTGAGGAGCAGCAAGAGCTTGAGTTGCTGGCACTTTCGGTGTGGGAGCAATCGTCCGATGTTCGTGATTTTTCGTTTATTTTTTCAGTGGGCACCCAGGTGCAGCTGGTAGTAAACGTCGAAGCCCTCTTGGTCAGGGAAAGCGCAGAACCCCAATGTCTGTGGTGCTGTAGATGCACTGCCAAAGTCTGGTGAGTAGCAGCAAGAGCTTGAGTTGCTGGCACTTTCAATTTGGGAACAATCGTCCGACGTTCGTGATTTTTCGGGTTTTTTTTCCAGTGGGCGCCCAGGTTCAGCTGGTGGTAAACGTCGAAGCCCTGTTGGTCAGGGAAAGCCCGGAGCCCCGATGTCTGTGGTGCTGTAGATGCGCTGGGAATGGCCGCTGAGGAGCAGCAAGAGCTTCTGTTGCTGGCACTTTCGATGTGGGTGCAATCGTCCGACGTTCGTGATTTTTCGGGGTTCTTTTCAGTGGGCGCCCAGGTGCAGCTGGTGGTAAATATCGAAGCCCTCTTGGTCAGGGAAAGCCCGGAGCCGTGATGTCTGTGGTGCTGTAGATGCGCTGCCAATGGGCGGTGAGTAGCAGCAAGAGGTTGAGTTGCTGGCACTTTCGGTGTGGGAGGAATCGTCCGACGTTCGTGATTTTTCGGGGTTTTATTTCAGTGGGCGCCCAGGTGCAGCCGGTGGTAAATTTCGAAGCCCTGTTGGTCAGGGAAAGCCCGGAGTCCCGATGTCTGTGGTGCTGTAGATGCGCTGCCAATAGCCGGTGAGGAGCAGCAAGAGGCTGACATGCTGGCACTTTCGATGTGGGTGCAATCGTCCGACGTTCGTGATTTTTGGGGTTTTTTTTTCAGTGGGCGCCCAGGTTCAGCTGGTGGTAAACGTCGAAGCCCTGTTGGTCAGGGAAAGCTCGGAGCCCCGATATCTGTGGTGCTGTAGATGCGCTGGGAATGTGCGGTGAGGAGCAGCAAGAGCTTGGCTGGCTGGCACTTTCGGTGTGGGAGCAATCGTCCGACGTTTGTGATTTTTCGTGGTTTTTCTCAGTGGGAGCCCAGGTTCAGCGAGTGGTAAACGTCGAAGCCCTGTTGGTCAGGGAAAGCCCGGAGCCCCGATGTCTGTGGTGTTGTAGATGCACTGCCACTGTCCGGTGAGGAGCAGCAAGAGCTTGACTGGCTGGCATTTTTGGTGTGGCAGCAATCGTCCGACGTTCGTGATTCTTTGGGGTTTTACTTTCAGTGGGCGCCCGGCTTCAGCTGGTGGTAAACTTCTAAGCCCTGTTCGTCAGGGAAAGCCCGGAGCCCCAATGTCTGTGGTGCTGTAGATGCGCTGGGAATGGCCGGTGAGGAGCAGCAAGAGCTTGACTGGCTGGCACTTTCGGTGTGGGAGCAATCGTCTGATGTTCGTGATATTTCTTTTATTTTCTCGGGTGGGCGCCCAGGTGCAGCTGGTGGTAAATGTCGAAGGCCTGTTGGTCAGGGAAAGCCCGGAGCCCCGATGTCTGTGGTGCTGTAGATGCGCTGGGAATGGCCGGTGAGGAGCAGCAAGAGCTTCTGTTGCTGGCACTTTCGATGTGGGTGCAATCGTCCGACGTTCGTGATTTTTCAGGGTTTTTTTTCAGTGGGCAACCAGGTGCAGCGAGTAGTAAACCTCGAAGCCCTGTTGGTCAGGGAAAGCCCAGAGCCCCGATGTCTGTGGTGCTGTAGATGCGCTGGGAATGGGCGGTGAGGAGCAGCAAGAGCTTGACTGGCTGGCACTTTCGGTGTGGGAGCAATCGTCCGATGTTCATGATTTTTCGTTTATTTTTTTCAGTGGGCGCCCAGGTGCAGCTGATGGTAAATGTCGAAGCCCTCTTGGTCAGGGAAAGCGTAGAACCCCGATGTCTGTGGTGCTGTAGATGCACTGCCAAAGTCCGGTGAGTAGCAGCAAGAGGTTGAGTTGCTGGCACTTTCGGTGTGGGAGGAATCGTCCGACGTTCGTGATTTTTCGGGGTTTTTTTTCAGTGGGCGCCCAGGTGCAGCTGGTGGTAAATGTCGAAGCCCTGTTGGTCAGGGAAAGCCCGGAGCCCCGATGTCTGTGGTGCTGTAGATGCGCTGCCAATGGCCGGTGAGGAGCAGCAAGAGGTTGACTGTCTGGCACTTTTGGTGTGGGAGCAATAGTCCGATGTTTGTGATTATTCGGGGTTTTTTTTCAGTGGGAGCCCAGGTGCAGCTGGTGGTAAACGTCGAAGCCCTGTTGGTCAGGGAAAGCCCGGAGCCGCGATGTCTGTGGTGCTGTAGATGCACTGCCAAAGTCCGGTGAGGAGCAGCAAGAGCTTGACTGGCTGGGACTTTCGGTGTGGGAGCAATCGTCCGACGTTCGTGATTTTTGGGGGTTTTATTTCAGTGGGCGCCCAGGTGCAGCTGGTGGTAAACGTCGAAGCCCTGTTGGTCAGGGAAAGCCCGGAGCCCCGATGTCTGTGGTGCTGTAGATGCGCTGCCAATGGCCGGTGAGGAGCAGCAAGAGCTTGACTGGCTGGCACTTTCAGTGTGGGAGCAATCGTCCGACGTTCGTGATTTTTCGGAGTTTTATTTCAGTGGGCGCCCAGGTTCAACTGGTGGTAAACTTCTAAGCCCTGTTGGTCAGGGAAAGCCTGGAGCCCCGATGTCTGTGGTGCTGTAGATGCGCTGGGAATGGCCGGTGTTCAGCAGCTAGAGCTTGACTGTCTGGCACTTTTGGTGTGGGAGCAATCGTCCGACGTTCGTGATTTTTCGGGGTTCTTTTCAGTGGGAGCCCAGGTGCAGCTGGTGGTACATGTCGAAGCCCTGATGGTCAGGGAAAGCCCGGAGCCCCGATGTCTGTGGTGCTGTAGATGCACTGCCAAAGTCCGGTGAGGAGCAGCAAGAGCTTGACTGGCTGGCACTTTTGGTGTGGGAGCAATCGTCCGACGTTCGTCATTTTTCAGGGTTTTTTTTCAGTGGGCGCCCAGGTTCAGCTGGTGGTAAACGTCGAAGGCCTGTTGGTCAGAGAAAGCCCGGAGCCCCGATGTCTGTGGTGCTGTAGATGCGCTGGGAATGGGCGGTGAGGAGCAGCAAGAGCTTGACTGGCTGGCACTTTTGGTGTGGGAGCAATCGTCCGATGTTCGTGATTTTTCTTTTATTTTTTTGAGTGGGCGCCCAGGTTCAGCTGGTGGTAAACGTCGAAGCCCAGTTGGTCAGGGAAAGCCCAGAGCCCCGATGTCTGTGGTGCTGTAGATGCGCTGGGAATGGCCGGTGAGGAGCAGCAAGAGCTTGAGTTGCTGGCACTTTCAGTGTGGGAGCAATCGTCCGTCGTTTTTGATTTTTCAGGGTTTTTTTTCAGTGGGTAACCAGGTGCAGCTGGTGGTAAATGTCGAAGCCCTGTTGGTCAGGGAAAGCCCGGAGCCCCGATGTCTGTGGTGCTGTAGATGCGCTGGGAATGGCTGGTGAGGAGCAGCTAGAGCTTGACAGGCTGGCACTTTCGGTGTGGGAGCAATCGTAGGACGTTCGTGATTTTTCGGGGTTTTATTTCAGTGGGCGCCCAGGTTCAGCTGGTGGTAAACTTCTAAGCCCTGTTGGTCAGGGAAAGCCCGGAGCCCCGATGTCTGTGGTGCTGTAGATGCGCTGGGAATGGCCGGTGTTCAGCAGCTAGAGCTTGACTGTCTGGCACTTTTGGTGTGGGAGCAATCGTCCGACGTTCGTGATTTTTCGGGGGTCTTTTCAGTGGGAGCCCAGGTTCAGCGAGTGGTAAACGTCGAAGCCCTGTTGGTCAGGGAATGCCCGGAGCCCCGATGTCTGTGGTGCTGTAGATGCGCTGCCAATGGCCGGGGAGGAGCAGCAAGAGCTTGACTGGCTGGCACTTTCGGTGTGGGAGCAATCGTCCGACGTTTTTGATTTTTCAGGGTTTTTTTTCAGTGGGTAACCAGGTGCAGCTGGTGGTAAATGTCGAAGCCCTGTTGGTCAGGGAAAGCCCGGAGCCCCGATGTTTGTGGTGCTGTAGATGCGCTGCCAATGGCCGGTGTTCAGCAGCTAGAGCTTGACTGTCTGGCACTTTTGGTGTGGGAGCAATCGTCCGACGTTCGTGATTTTTCGGGGTTCTTTTCAGTGGGAGCCCAGGTTCAGCGAGTGGTAAACGTCGAAGCCCTGTTGGTCAGGGAAAGCCCGGAGCACCGATGTCTGTGGTGCTGTAGATGCACTGCCACTGTCCGGTGAGGAGCAGCAAGAGCTTGACTGTCTGGCACTTTCGGTGTGGGAGCAATCGTCCGACGTTCGTGATTTTTCGGGGTTTTACTTTCAGTGGGCGCCCAGGTTCAGCTGGTGGTAAACTTCGAAGCCCTGTTTTTCAGGGAAAGCTCGGAGCCCCGATGTCTGTGGTGCTGTAGATGCGCTGCCAATGGCCGGTGAGGAGCAGCAAGAGCTTGTGTTGCTGGCACTTTCGGTGTGGGAGCAATCGTCTGATGTTCATGATTTTTAGTTTATTTTTTTCAATGGGTGCCCAGGTGCAGCTGATCGTAAGTGTCGAAACCCTGTTGGTCAGGGAAAGCCCGGAGCCCTGATGTCTGTGGTGCTGTAGATGGGCTGGCAATGGCCGGTAAGGAGCAGCAAGAGCTTGACAGGCTGCCACTTTCGGTGTGGGAGCAATCGTCCGACGTTCGTGATTCTGCGGGGTTTTACTTTCAGTGGGCGCCCAGGTGCAGCTGGTGGTAAATGTCGAAGCCCTGTTGGTCAGGGAAAGCCCGGAGCCCCGATGTCTGTGGTGCTGTAGATGCGCCTCCAATGGCTGGTGAGTAGCAGCAAGAGCTTGACTTGCTGGCACTTTCGGTGTGGGAGCAATCGTCCGACGTTCGTGATTTTTGGGGGTTTTTTTAAGTGGGCGCCCAGGTGCAGCTGGTGCTAAACGTCGAAGCCCTGTTGGTCAGGGAAAGCTGGGAGCCCCGATGTCTGTGGTGCTGTAGATGCGCTGGGAATGGGAGGTGAGTAGCAGCAAGAGCTTGACTGGCTGGCACTTTCGGTGTGGGAGCAATCGTCCGACGTTCGTGATTTTTCGGGGTTATTTTTAGTGGGACCCCAGGTTCAGCGAGTGGTAAACGTCGAAGCCCTGTTGGTCAGGGAAAGCCCGGAGCCCCGATGTCTGTGGTGCTGTAGATGCGCTGGGAATGGGCGGTGAGGAGCTGCAAGAGCTTGTGTTGCTGGCACTTTCGGTGTGGGAGCAATCGTCCGACGTTCGTGATTTTTCGGGGTTTTACTTTCAGTGGGCGCCCAGGTGCAGCTGGTGGTAAACGTCGAAGCCCTGTTGGTCAGGGAAAGCCCGGAGCCCTGATGTCTGTGGTGCTGTAGGTGCGCTGCCAAAGTCCGGTGAGTAGCATCAAGAGCTTGAGTTGCTGGCACTTTTGGTGTGGGGGCAATCGTCCGATGTTCGTGATTTTTCGTTTATTTTTTCAGTGGGCGCCCAGGTGCAGCTGGTGGTAAACGTCGAAGCCCTGTTGGTCAGGGAAAGCCCGGAGCCCTGATGTCTATGGTGCTGTAGATGCACTGCCAAAGTCCGGTGAGTAGCAGCAAGAGCTTGAGTTGCTGGCACTTTCTGTGTGGGAGCAATCGACCGATGTTCGTGATTTTTCGGGGGTTCTTTTCAGTGGGAGCCCAGGTGCAGCGGGTGGTAAACGTCGAAGCCCTGTTCGTCAAGGAAAGTCCAGAGCCCCGATGTCTGTGGTGCTGTAGATGCGCTGGGAATGGCCGGTGAGGAGCAGCAAGAGCTTGAGTTGCTGGCACTTTCGGTGTGGGAGCAATCGTCCGATGTTCGTGATTTTTCGTTTATTTTTTCAGTGGGCACCCAGGTGCAGCTGGTAGTAAACGTCGAAGCCCTCTTGGTCAGGGAAAGCGCAGAACCCCAATGTCTGTGGTGCTGTAGATGCACTGCCAAAGTCTGGTGAGTAGCAGCAAGAGCTTGAGTTGCTGGCACTTTCAATTTGGGAACAATCGTCCGACGTTCGTGATTTTTCGGGTTTTTTTTCCAGTGGGCGCCCAGGTTCAGCTGGTGGTAAACGTCGAAGCCCTGTTGGTCAGGGAAAGCCCGGAGCCCCGATGTCTGTGGTGCTGTAGATGCGCTGGGAATGGCCGCTGAGGAGCAGCAAGAGCTTCTGTTGCTGGCACTTTCGATGTGGGTGCAATCGTCCGACGTTCGTGATTTTTCGGGGTTCTTTTCAGTGGGCGCCCAGGTGCAGCTGGTGGTAAATATCGAAGCCCTCTTGGTCAGGGAAAGCCCGGAGCCGTGATGTCTGTGGTGCTGTAGATGCGCTGCCAATGGGCGGTGAGTAGCAGCAAGAGGTTGAGTTGCTGGCACTTTCGGTGTGGGAGGAATCGTCCGACGTTCGTGATTTTTCGGGGTTTTATTTCAGTGGGCGCCCAGGTGCAGCCGGTGGTAAATTTCGAAGCCCTGTTGGTCAGGGAAAGCCCGGAGTCCCGATGTCTGTGGTGCTGTAGATGCGCTGCCAATAGCCGGTGAGGAGCAGCAAGAGGCTGACATGCTGGCACTTTCGATGTGGGTGCAATCGTCCGACGTTCGTGATTTTTGGGGTTTTTTTTTCAGTGGGCGCCCAGGTTCAGCTGGTGGTAAACGTCGAAGCCCTGTTGGTCAGGGAAAGCTCGGAGCCCCGATATCTGTGGTGCTGTAGATGCGCTGGGAATGTGCGGTGAGGAGCAGCAAGAGCTTGGCTGGCTGGCACTTTCGGTGTGGGAGCAATCGTCCGACGTTTGTGATTTTTCGTGGTTTTTCTCAGTGGGAGCCCAGGTTCAGCGAGTGGTAAACGTCGAAGCCCTGTTGGTCAGGGAAAGCCCGGAGCCCCGATGTCTGTGGTGTTGTAGATGCACTGCCACTGTCCGGTGAGGAGCAGCAAGAGCTTGACTGGCTGGCATTTTTGGTGTGGCAGCAATCGTCCGACGTTCGTGATTCTTCGGGGTTTTACTTTCAGTGGGCGCCCGGCTTCAGCTGGTGGTAAACTTCTAAGCCCTGTTCGTCAGGGAAAGCCCGGAGCCCCAATGTCTGTGGTGCTGTAGATGCGCTGGGAATGGCCGGTGAGGAGCAGCAAGAGCTTGACTGGCTGGCACTTTCGGTGTGGGAGCAATCGTCTGATGTTCGTGATATTTCTTTTATTTTCTCGGGTGGGCGCCCAGGTGCAGCTGGTGGTAAATGTCGAAGGCCTGTTGGTCAGGGAAAGCCCGGAGCCCCGATGTCTGTGGTGCTGTAGATGCGCTGGGAATGGCCGGTGAGGAGCAGCAAGAGCTTCTGTTGCTGGCACTTTCGATGTGGGTGCAATCGTCCGACGTTCGTGATTTTTCAGGGTTTTTTTTCAGTGGGCAACCAGGTGCAGCGAGTAGTAAACCTCGAAGCCCTGTTGGTCAGGGAAAGCCCAGAGCCCCGATGTCTGTGGTGCTGTAGATGCGCTGGGAATGGGCGGTGAGGAGCAGCAAGAGCTTGACTGGCTGGCACTTTCGGTGTGGGAGCAATCGTCCGATGTTCATGATTTTTCGTTTATTTTTTTCAGTGGGCGCCCAGGTGCAGCTGATGGTAAATGTCGAAGCCCTCTTGGTCAGGGAAAGCGTAGAACCCCGATGTCTGTGGTGCTGTAGATGCACTGCCAAAGTCCGGTGAGTAGCAGCAAGAGGTTGAGTTGCTGGCACTTTCGGTGTGGGAGGAATCGTCCGACGTTCGTGATTTTTCGGGGTTTTTTTTCAGTGGGCGCCCAGGTGCAGCTGGTGGTAAATGTCGAAGCCCTGTTGGTCAGGGAAAGCCCGGAGCCCCGATGTCTGTGGTGCTGTAGATGCGCTGCCAATGGCCGGTGAGGAGCAGCAAGAGGTTGACTGTCTGGCACTTTTGGTGTGGGAGCAATAGTCCGATGTTTGTGATTATTCGGGGTTTTTTTTCAGTGGGAGCCCAGGTGCAGCTGGTGGTAAACGTCGAAGCCCTGTTGGTCAGGGAAAGCCCGGAGCCGCGATGTCTGTGGTGCTGTAGATGCACTGCCAAAGTCCGGTGAGGAGCAGCAAGAGCTTGACTGGCTGGGACTTTCGGTGTGGGAGCAATCGTCCGACGTTCGTGATTTTTCGGAGTTTTATTTCAGTGGGCGCCCAGGTTCAACTGGTGGTAAACTTCTAAGCCCTGTTGGTCAGGGAAAGCCTGGAGCCCCGATGTCTGTGGTGCTGTAGATGCGCTGGGAATGGCCGGTGTTCAGCAGCTAGAGCTTGACTGTCTGGCACTTTTGGTGTGGGAGCAATCGTCCGACGTTCGTGATTTTTCGGGGTTCTTTTCAGTGGGAGCCCAGGTGCAGCTGGTGGTACATGTCGAAGCCCTGATGGTCAGGGAAAGCCCGGAGCCCCGATGTCTGTGGTGCTGTAGATGCACTGCCAAAGTCCGGTGAGGAGCAGCAAGAGCTTGACTGGCTGGCACTTTTGGTGTGGGAGCAATCGTCCGACGTTCGTCATTTTTCAGGGTTTTTTTTCAGTGGGCGCCCAGGTTCAGCTGGTGGTAAACGTCGAAGGCGTGTTGGTCAGAGAAAGCCCGGAGCCCCGATGTCTGTGGTGCTGTAGATGCGCTGGGAATGGGCGGTGAGGAGCAGCAAGAGCTTGACTGGCTGGCACTTTTGGTGTGGGAGCAATCGTCCGATGTTCGTGATTTTTCTTTTATTTTTTTGAGTGGGCGCCCAGGTTCAGCTGGTGGTAAACGTCGAAGCCCAGTTGGTCAGGGAAAGCCCAGAGCCCCGATGTCTGTGGTGCTGTAGATGCGCTGGGAATGGCCGGTGAGGAGCAGCAAGAGCTTGAGTTGCTGGCACTTTCAGTGTGGGAGCAATCGTCCGTCGTTTTTGATTTTTCAGGGTTTTTTTTCAGTGGGTAACCAGGTGCAGCTGGTGGTAAATGTCGAAGCCCTGTTGGTCAGGGAAAGCCCGGAGCCCCGATGTCTGTGGTGCTGTAGATGCGCTGGGAATGGCTGGTGAGGAGCAGCTAGAGCTTGACAGGCTGGCACTTTCGGTGTGGGAGCAATCGTAGGACGTTCGTGATTTTTCGGGGTTTTATTTCAGTGGGCGCCCAGGTTCAGCTGGTGGTAAACTTCTAAGCCCTGTTGGTCAGGGAAAGCCCGGAGCCCCGATGTCTGTGGTGCTGTAGATGCGCTGGGAATGGCCGGTGTTCAGCAGCTAGAGCTTGACTGTCTGGCACTTTTGGTGTGGGAGCAATCGTCCGACGTTCGTGATTTTTCGGGGGTCTTTTCAGTGGGAGCCCAGGTTCAGCGAGTGGTAAACGTCGAAGCCCTGTTGGTCAGGGAATGCCCGGAGCCCCGATGTCTGTGGTGCTGTAGATGCGCTGCCAATGGCCGGGGAGGAGCAGCAAGAGCTTGACTGGCTGGCACTTTCGGTGTGGGAGCAATCGTCCGACGTTTTTGATTTTTCAGGGTTTTTTTTCAGTGGGTAACCAGGTGCAGCTGGTGGTAAATGTCGAAGCCCTGTTGGTCAGGGAAAGCCCGGAGCCCCGATGTCTGTGGTGCTGTAGATGCGCTGCCAATGGCCGGTGTTCAGCAGCTAGAGCTTGACTGTCTGGCACTTTTGGTGTGGGAGCAATCGTCCGACGTTCGTGATTTTTCGGGGTTCTTTTCAGTGGGAGCCCAGGTTCAGCGAGTGGTAAACGTCGAAGCCCTGTTGGTGAGGGAAAGCCCGGAGCACCGATGTCTGTGGTGCTGTAGATGCACTGCCACTGTCCGGTGAGGAGCAGCAAGAGCTTGAGTTGCTGGCACTTTTGGTGTGGGAGCAATCGTCCGACGTTCGTGATTTTTCGGGGTTTTTTTTCAGTGGGCAACCAGGTGCAGCTGGTGGTAAACTTCGAAACCCTGTTGGTCAGGGAAAGCCCGGACTCCCGATGTCTGTGGTGCTGTAGATGCACTCGGAATGGCCGGTGAGGAGTAGCAAGAGCTTGACTGTCTGGCACTTTCGGTGTGGGAGCAATCGTCCGACGTTCGTGATTTTTCGGGGTTTTACTTTCAGTGGGCGCCCAGGTTCAGCTGGTGGTAAACTTCGAAGCCCTGTTTTTCAGGGAAAGCTCGGAGCCCCGATGTCTGTGGTGCTGTAGATGCGCTGCCAATGGCCGGTGAGGAGCAGCAAGAGCTTGTGTTGCTGGCACTTTCGGTGTGGGAGCAATCGTCTGATGTTCGTGATATTTCGTTTATTTTTTTCAATGGGTGCCCAGGTGCAGCTGATCGTAAGTGTCGAAACCCTGTTGGTCAGGGAAAGCCCGGAGCCCTGATGTCTGTGGTGCTGTAGATGGGCTGGCAATGGCCGGTAAGGAGCAGCAAGAGCTTGACAGGCTGCCACTTTCGGTGTGGGAGCAATCGTCCGACGTTCGTGATTCTGCGGGGTTTTACTTTCAGTGGGCGCCCAGGTGCAGCTGGTGGTAAATGTCGAAGCCCTGTTGGTCAGGGAAAGCCCGGAGCCCCGATGTCTGTGGTGCTGTAGATGCGCCTCCAATGGCTGGTGAGTAGCAGCAAGAGCTTGACTTGCTGGCACTTTCGGTGTGGGAGCAATCGTCCGACGTTCGTGATTTTTGGGGGTTTTTTTAAGTGGGCGCCCAGGTGCAGCTGGTGCTAAACGTCGAAGCCCTGTTGGTCAGGGAAAGCTGGGAGCCCCGATGTCTGTGGTGCTGTAGATGCGCTGGGAATGGGAGGTGAGTAGCAGCAAGAGCTTGACTGGCTGGCACTTTCGGTGTGGGAGCAATCGTCCGACGTTCGTGATTTTTCGGGGTTATTTTTAGTGGGACCCCAGGTTCAGCGAGTGGTAAACGTCGAAGCCCTGTTGGTCAGGGAAAGCCCGGAGCCCCGATGTCTGTGGTGCTGTAGATGCGCTGGGAATGGGCGGTGAGGAGCTGCAAGAGCTTGTGTTGCTGGCACTTTCGGTGTGGGAGCAATCGTCCGACGTTCGTGATTTTTCGGGGTTTTACTTTCAGTGGGCGCCCAGGTGCAGCTGGTGGTAAACGTCGAAGCCCTGTTGGTCAGGGAAAGCCCGGAGCCCTGATGTCTGTGGTGCTGTAGGTGCGCTGCCAAAGTCCGGTGAGTAGCATCAAGAGCTTGAGTTGCTGGCACTTTTGGTGTGGGGGCAATCGTCCGATGTTCGTGATTTTTCGTTTATTTTTTCAGTGGGCGCCCAGGTGCAGCTGGTGGTAAACGTCGAAGCCCTGTTGGTCAGGGAAAGCCCGGAGCCCTGATGTCTATGGTGCTGTAGATGCACTGCCAAAGTCCGGTGAGTAGCAGCAAGAGCTTGAGTTGCTGGCACTTTCTGTGTGGGAGCAATCGACCGATGTTCGTGATTTTTCGGGGGTTCTTTTCAGTGGGAGCCCAGGTGCAGCGGGTGGTAAACGTCGAAGCCCTGTTCGTCAAGGAAAGTCCAGAGCCCCGATGTCTGTGGTGCTGTAGATGCGCTGGGAATGGCCGGTGAGGAGCAGCAAGAGCTTGAGTTGCTGGCACTTTCGGTGTGGGAGCAATCGTCCGATGTTCGTGATTTTTCGTTTATTTTTTCAGTGGGCACCCAGGTGCAGCTGGTAGTAAACGTCGAAGCCCTCTTGGTCAGGGAAAGCGCAGAACCCCAATGTCTGTGGTGCTGTAGATGCACTGCCAAAGTCTGGTGAGTAGCAGCAAGAGCTTGAGTTGCTGGCACTTTCAATTTGGGAACAATCGTCCGACGTTCGTGATTTTTCGGGTTTTTTTTCCAGTGGGCGCCCAGGTTCAGCTGGTGGTAAACGTCGAAGCCCTGTTGGTCAGGGAAAGCCCGGAGCCCCGATGTCTGTGGTGCTGTAGATGCGCTGGGAATGGCCGCTGAGGAGCAGCAAGAGCTTCTGTTGCTGGCACTTTCGATGTGGGTGCAATCGTCCGACGTTCGTGATTTTTGGGGTTTTTTTTTCAGTGGGCGCCCAGGTTCAGCTGGTGGTAAACGTCGAAGCCCTGTTGGTCAGGGAAAGCTCGGAGCCCCGATATCTGTGGTGCTGTAGATGCGCTGGGAATGTGCGGTGAGGAGCAGCAAGAGCTTGGCTGGCTGGCACTTTCGGTGTGGGAGCAATCGTCCGACGTTTGTGATTTTTCGTGGTTTTTCTCAGTGGGAGCCCAGGTTCAGCGAGTGGTAAACGTCGAAGCCCTGTTGGTCAGGGAAAGCCCGGAGCCCCGATGTCTGTGGTGTTGTAGATGCGCTGCCACTGTCCGGTGAGGAGCAGCAAGAGCTTGACTGGCTGGCATTTTTGGTGTGGGAGCAATCGTCCGACGTTCGTGATTCTTCGGGGTTTTACTTTCAGTGGGCGCCCGGCTTCAGCTGGTGGTAAACTTCTAAGCCCTGTTCGTCAGGGAAAGCCCGGAGCCCCAATGTCTGTGGTGCTGTAGATGCGCTGGGAATGGCCGGTGAGGAGCAGCAAGAGCTTGACTGGCTGGCACTTTCGGTGTGGGAGCAATCGTCTGATGTTCGTGATATTTCTTTTATTTTCTCGGGTGGGCGCCCAGGTGCAGCTGGTGGTAAATGTCGAAGGCCTGTTGGTCAGGGAAAGCCCGGAGCCCCGATGTCTGTGGTGCTGTAGATGCGCTGGGAATGGCCGGTGAGGAGCAGCAAGAGCTTCTGTTGCTGGCACTTTCGATGTGGGTGCAATCGTCCGACGTTCGTGATTTTTCAGGGTTTTTTTTCAGTGGGCAACCAGGTGCAGCGAGTAGTAAACCTCGAAGCCCTGTTGGTCAGGGAAAGCCCAGAGCCCCGATGTCTGTGGTGCTGTAGATGCGCTGGGAATGGGCGGTGAGGAGCAGCAAGAGCTTGACTGGCTGGCACTTTCGGTGTGGGAGCAATCGTCCGATGTTCATGATTTTTCGTTTATTTTTTTCAGTGGGCGCCCAGGTGCAGCTGATGGTAAATGTCGAAGCCCTCTTGGTCAGGGAAAGCGTAGAACCCCGATGTCTGTGGTGCTGTAGATGCACTGCCAAAGTCCGGTGAGTAGCAGCAAGAGGTTGAGTTGCTGGCACTTTCGGTGTGGGAGGAATCGTCCGACGTTCGTGATTTTTCGGGGTTTTTTTTCAGTGGGCGCCCAGGTGCAGCTGGTGGTAAATGTCGAAGCCCTGTTGGTCAGGGAAAGCCCGGAGCCCCGATGTCTGTGGTGCTGTAGATGCGCTGCCAATGGCCGGTGAGGAGCAGCAAGAGGTTGACTGTCTGGCACTTTTGGTGTGGGAGCAATAGTCCGATGTTTGTGATTATTCGGGGTTTTTTTTCAGTGGGAGCCCAGGTGCAGCTGGTGGTAAACGTCGAAGCCCTGTTGGTCAGGGAAAGCCCGGAGCCGCGATGTCTGTGGTGCTGTAGATGCACTGCCAAAGTCCGGTGAGGAGCAGCAAGAGCTTGACTGGCTGGGACTTTCGGTGTGGGAGCAATCGTCCGACGTTCGTGATTTTTGGGGGTTTTATTTCAGTGGGCGCCCAGGTGCAGCTGGTGGTAAACGTCGAAGCCCTGTTGGTCAGGGAAAGCCCGGAGCCCCGATGTCTGTGGTGCTGTAGATGCGCTGCCAATGGCCGGTGAGGAGCAGCAAGAGCTTGACTGGCTGGCACTTTCAGTGTGGGAGCAATCGTCCGACGTTCGTGATTTTTGGGGGTTTTATTTCAGTGGGCGCCCAGGTGCAGCTGGTGGTAAACGTCGAAGCCCTGTTGGTCAGGGAAAGCCCGGAGCCCCGATGTCTGTGGTGCTGTAGATGCGCTGCCAATGGCCGGTGAGGAGCAGCAAGAGCTTGACTGGCTGGCACTTTCAGTGTGGGAGCAATCGTCCGACGTTCGTGATTTTTCGGAGTTTTATTTCAGTGGGCGCCCAGGTTCAACTGGTGGTAAACTTCTAAGCCCTGTTGGTCAGGGAAAGCCTGGAGCCCCGATGTCTGTGGTGCTGTAGATGCGCTGGGAATGGCCGGTGTTCAGCAGCTAGAGCTTGACTGTCTGGCACTTTTGGTGTGGGAGCAATCGTCCGACGTTCGTGATTTTTCGGGGTTCTTTTCAGTGGGAGCCCAGGTGCAGCTGGTGGTACATGTCGAAGCCCTGATGGTCAGGGAAAGCCCGGAGCCCCGATGTCTGTGGTGCTGTAGATGCACTGCCAAAGTCCGGTGAGGAGCAGCAAGAGCTTGACTGGCTGGCACTTTTGGTGTGGGAGCAATCGTCCGACGTTCGTCATTTTTCAGGGTTTTTTTTCAGTGGGCGCCCAGGTTCAGCTGGTGGTAAACGTCGAAGGCCTGTTGGTCAGAGAAAGCCCGGAGCCCCGATGTCTGTGGTGCTGTAGATGCGCTGGGAATGGGCGGTGAGGAGCAGCAAGAGCTTGACTGGCTGGCACTTTTGGTGTGGGAGCAATCGTCCGATGTTCGTGATTTTTCTTTTATTTTTTTGAGTGGGCGCCCAGGTTCAGCTGGTGGTAAACGTCGAAGCCCAGTTGGTCAGGGAAAGCCCAGAGCCCCGATGTCTGTGGTGCTGTAGATGCGCTGGGAATGGCCGGTGAGGAGCAGCAAGAGCTTGAGTTGCTGGCACTTTCAGTGTGGGAGCAATCGTCCGTCGTTTTTGATTTTTCAGGGTTTTTTTTCAGTGGGTAACCAGGTGCAGCTGGTGGTAAATGTCGAAGCCCTGTTGGTCAGGGAAAGCCCGGAGCCGCGATGTCTGTGGTGCTGTAGATGCACTGGGAATGGCCGGTGAGGAGCACCAAGAGCTTGACTGGCTGGGACTTTCGGTGTGGGAGCAATCGTCCGACGTTCGTGATTTTTCGGGGTTTTTTTTCAGTGGGCGCCCAGGTGCAGCTGGTGGTAAACGTTGAAGCCCTGTTGGTCAGGGAAAGCTCGGAGCCCCGATGTCTGTGGTGCTGTTGATGCACTGGGAGTGGCCGGGGAGGAGCAGCAAGAGCTTGACTGGCTGGCACTTTCGGTGTGGGAGCAATCGTCCGATGTTCATGATTTTTCGTTTATTTTTTTCAGTGGGCGCCCAGGTGCAGCTGGTGGTAAACGCCGAAGCCCTGTTGGTCAGGGAAAGCGCAGAGCCCCGATGTCTGTGGTGCTGTAGATGTGCTGGGAATGGCCGGTGAGGAGCAGCAAGAGCTTGAGTTGCTGGCACTTTCAATGTGGGAACAATCGTCCGACGTTCGTGATTTTTCGGGTTTTTTTTCCAGTGGGCGCCCAGGTTCAGCTGGTGGTAAACGTCGAAGCCCTGTTCGTCAGGGAAAGCCCGGAGCTCCGATGTCTGTGGTGCTGTAGATGAGCTGCCAGTGGCCGGTGAGGAACTGCAAGAGCTTGACTGGCTGGCACTTTCGGTGTGGGATCAATTGTCCGACGTTTTTGATTTTTCAGGGTTTTTTTTCAGTGGCCAACTAGGTGCAGCTGGTGGTACATGTCGAAGCCCTATTGGTCAGGGAAAGCGTAGAACCCCGATGTCTGCGGTGCTGTAGATGCACTGCCAAAGTCCGGTGAGTAGCAGCAAGAGCTTGAGTTGCTGGCACTTTCGGTGTGGGAGGAATCGTCCGACGTTCGTGATTTTTCAGGGTTTTTTTTCAGTGGGCACCCAGGTGCAGCTGGTGGTAAACGTTGAAGCCCTGTTGGTCAGGGAAAGCCCGGAGCCCCGATGTCTGTGGTGCTGTAGATGCGCTGGGAATGGCCGGTGAGTAGCAGCAAGAGCTTGAGTTGCTGGCACTTTCAGTGTGGGAGCAATCGTCCGACGTTCGTGATTTTTCGGGGTTTTATTTCAGTGGGCGCCCAGGTGCAGCTGGTGGTAAATGTCGAAGCCCTGTTGGTCAGGGAAAGCCCGGAGCCCCGATGTCTGTGGTGCTGTAGATGCGCTGGGAATGGGCGGTGAGGAGCAGCAAGAGCTTGTGTTGTTGGCACTTTCGGTGTGGGAGCAATCGTCCGACGTTCGTGATTTTTCGGGGTTTTACTTTCAGTGGGAGCCCAGGTGCAGCTGGTGGTAAACGTCGAAGCCCTGTTCGTCAGGGAAAGCCCAGAGCCCCGATGTCTGTGGTGCTGTAGATGCACTGGGAATGGCCGGTGAGGAGCACCAAGAGCTTGACTGTCTGGCACTTTTGGTGTGGGAGCAATCGTCCGACGTTCGTGATTTTTCGGGGTTCTTTTCAGTGGGAGCCCAGGTGCAGCTGGTGGTACATGTCGAAGCCCTGATGGTCAGGGAAAGCCCGGAGCCCCGATGTCTGTGGTGCTGTAGATGCACTGCCAATGGCCGGTGAGGAGCAGCAAGAGCTTGACTGGCTGGCACTTTTGGTGTGGGAGCAATCGTCCGACGTTCGTCATTTTTCAGGGTTTTTTTTCAGTGGGCGCCCAGGTTCAGCTGGTGGTAAACGTCGAAGGCCTGTTGGTCAGAGAAAGCCCGGAGCCCCGATGTCTGTGGTGCTGTAGATGCGCTGGGAATGGGCGGTGAGGAGCAGCAAGAGCTTGACTGGCTGGCACTTTTGGTGTGGGAGCAATCGTCCGATGTTCGTGATTTTTCTTTTATTTTTTTGAGTGGGCGCCCAGGTTCAGCTGGTGGTAAACGTCGAAGCCCAGTTGGTCAGGGAAAGCCCAGAGCCCCGATGTCTGTGGTGCTGTAGATGCGCTGGGAATGGCCGGTGAGGAGCAGCAAGAGCTTGAGTTGCTGGCACTTTCAGTGTGGGAGCAATCGTCCGTCGTTTTTGATTTTTCAGGGTTTTTTTTCAGTGGGTAACCAGGTGCAGCTGGTGGTAAATGTCGAAGCCCTGTTGGTCAGGGAAAGCCCGGAGCCGCGATGTCTGTGGTGCTGTAGATGCACTGGGAATGGCCGGTGAGGAGCACCAAGAGCTTGACTGGCTGGGACTTTCGGTGTGGGAGCAATCGTCCGACGTTCGTGATTTTTCGGGGTTTTTTTTCAGTGGGCGCCCAGGTGCAGCTGGTGGTAAACGTTGAAGCCCTGTTGGTCAGGGAAAGCTCGGAGCCCCGATGTCTGTGGTGCTGTTGATGCACTGGGAGTGGCCGGGGAGGAGCAGCAAGAGCTTGACTGGCTGGCACTTTCGGTGTGGGAGCAATCGTCCGATGTTCATGATTTTTCGTTTATTTTTTTCAGTGGGCGCCCAGGTGCAGCTGGTGGTAAACGCCGAAGCCCTGTTGGTCAGGGAAAGCGCAGAGCCCCGATGTCTGTGGTGCTGTAGATGTGCTGGGAATGGCCGGTGAGGAGCAGCAAGAGCTTGAGTTGCTGGCACTTTCAATGTGGGAACAATCGTCCGACGTTCGTGATTTTTCGGGTTTTTTTTCCAGTGGGCGCCCAGGTTCAGCTGGTGGTAAACGTCGAAGCCCTGTTCGTCAGGGAAAGCCCGGAGCTCCGATGTCTGTGGTGCTGTAGATGAGCTGCCAGTGGCCGGTGAGGAACTGCAAGAGCTTGACTGGCTGGCACTTTCGGTGTGGGATCAATTGTCCGACGTTTTTGATTTTTCAGGGTTTTTTTTCAGTGGCCAACTAGGTGCAGCTGGTGGTACATGTCGAAGCCCTATTGGTCAGGGAAAGCGTAGAACCCCGATGTCTGCGGTGCTGTAGATGCACTGCCAAAGTCCGGTGAGTAGCAGCAAGAGCTTGAGTTGCTGGCACTTTCGGTGTGGGAGGAATCGTCCGACGTTCGTGATTTTTCAGGGTTTTTTTTCAGTGGGCACCCAGGTGCAGCTGGTGGTAAACGTTGAAGCCCTGTTGGTCAGGGAAAGCCCGGAGCCCCGATGTCTGTGGTGCTGTAGATGCGCTGGGAATGGCCGGTGAGTAGCAGCAAGAGCTTGAGTTGCTGGCACTTTCAGTGTGGGAGCAATCGTCCGACGTTCGTGATTTTTCGGGGTTTTATTTCAGTGGGCGCCCAGGTGCAGCTGGTGGTAAATGTCGAAGCCCTGTTGGTCAGGGAAAGCCCGGAGCCCCGATGTCTGTGGTGCTGTAGATGCGCTGGGAATGGGCGGTGAGGAGCAGCAAGAGCTTGTGTTGTTGGCACTTTCGGTGTGGGAGCAATCGTCCGACGTTCGTGATTTTTCGGGGTTTTACTTTCAGTGGGAGCCCAGGTGCAGCTGGTGGTAAACGTCGAAGCCCTGTTCGTCAGGGAAAGCCCAGAGCCCCGATGTCTGTGGTGCTGTAGATGCGCTGGGAATGGCCGGTGAGGAGCAGCAAGAGCTTGACTGTCTGGCACTTTCGGTGTGGGAGCAATCGTCCGATGTTCGTGATTTTTAGTTTATTTTTTTCAGTGGGCGCCCAGGTTCAGCTGGTGGTAAACGTCGAAGCCCTGTTGGTCAGGGAAAGCGCAGAACCCCAATGTCTGTGGTGCTGTAGATGCGCTGCCAATGGCCGGTGAGGAGCAGCAAGAGGCTGACATGCTGGCACTTTCGATGTGGGTGCAATCGTCCGACGTTCGTGATTTTTGGGGTTTTTTTCAGTGGGCGCCCAGGTGCAGCTGGTGGTAAACGTTGAAGCCCTGTTGGTCAGGGAAAGCTCGGAGCCCCGATGTCTGTGGTGCTGTAGATGCGCTGGGAATGGCCGGTGAGTAGCAGCAAGAGCTTGACTGGCTGGCACTTTCGGTGTGGGAGCAATCGTCCGATGTTCGTGATTTTTAGTTTATTTTTTTCAGTGGGCGCCCAGGTTCAGCTGGTGGTAAACGTCGAAGCCCTGTTGGTCAGGGAAAGCCCAGAGCCCCGATGTCTGTGGTGCTGTAGATGCGCTGCCAAAGACCGGTGAGTAGCAGCAAGAGCTTGAGTTCCTGGCACTTTCGTTGTGGGAGCAATCGTCCGACGTTCGTGATTTTTCGGGGTTTTATTTCAGTGGGCGCCCAGGTGCAGCTGGTGGTAAACGTCGAAGGCCTGTTGGTCAGGGAAAGCCCAGAGCCCCGATGTCTGTGATGCTGTAGATGCGCTGGGAATGGCCGATGAGGAGCAGCAAGAGCTTGACAGGCTGGGACTTTTGGTGTGGGAGCAATCGTCCGACGTTCGTGATTTTTCGGGGTTCTTTTCAGTGGGAGCCCAGGTGCAGCGAGTGGAAAACGTCGAAGCCCTGTTGGTCAGGGAAAGCCCGGAGCCCCCATGTCTCTGGTGCTGTAGATGAGCTGCCAGTGGCCGGTGAGGAACTGCAAGAGCTTGACTGGCTGGCACTTTCGGTGTGGGATCAATTGTCCGACGTTTTTGATTTTTCAGGGTTTTTTTTCAGTGGCCAACTAGGTGCAGCTGGTGGTAAATGTCGAAGCCCTGATGGTCAGGGAAAGCCCAGAGCCGCGATGTCTGTGGTGCTGTAGATGCGCTGCCAATGGCCGGTGAGGAGCAGCAAGAGGTTGACTGTCTGGCACTTTTGGTGTGGGAGCAATAGTCCGATGTTTGTGATTATTCGGGGTTTTTTTTCAGTGGGCGCCCAGGTGCAGCTGGTGGTAAATGTCGAAGCCCTGTTGGTCAGGGAAAGCCCGGAGCCCCGATGTCTGTGGTGCTGTAGATGCACTGCCAAAGTCCGGTGAGGAGCAGCAAGAGCTTGACTGTCTGGCACTTTCGGTGTGGGAGCAATCGTCCGACGTTCGTGATTTTTGGGGGTTTTATTTCAGTGGGCGCCCAGGTGCAGCTGGTGGTAAATGTCGAAGCCCTGTTGGTCAGGGAAAGCCCGGAGCCCCGATGTCTGTGGTGCTGTAGATGCGCTGGGAATGGCCGGTGTTCAGCAGCTAGAGCTTGACTGTCTGGCACTTTTGGTGTGGGAGCAATCGTCCGACGTTCGTGATTTTTCAGGGTTTTTTTTCAAGTGGGCGCCCAGGTTCAGCTGGTGGTAAACGTCGAAGGCCTGTTGGTCAGGGAAAGCTCGGAGCCCCGATGTCTGTGGTGCTGTAGATGCGCTGGGAATGGCCGGTGAGTAGCAGCAAGAGCTTGACTGGCTGGCACTTTCGGTGTGGGAGCAATCGTCCGATGTTCGTGATTTTTCGTTTATTTTTTTCAGTGGGCGCCCAGGTGCAGCTGGTGGTAAACGTCGAAGCCCTGTTGGTCAGGGAAAGCGCAGAACCCCCATGTCTGTGGTGCTGTAGATGCACTGCCAAAGTCCGGTGAGTAGCAGCAAGAGCTTGAGTTGCTGGCACTTTCGTTGTGGGAGCAATCGTCCGACGTTCGTGATTTTTCGGGGTTTTATTTCAGTGGGCGCCCAGGTGCAGCTGGTGGTAAATGTCGAAGCCCTGTTGGTCAGGGAAAGCCCGGAGCCCCGATGTCTGTGGTGCTGTAGATGCGCTGGGAATGGCCGGTGAGGAGCAGCAAGAGCTTGACTGGCTGGCACTTTCAATGTGGGAACAATCGTCCGACGTTCGTGATTTTTGGGGGTTTTATTTCAGTGGGCGCCCAGGTTCAGCTGGTGGTAAACGTCGAAGCCCAGTTGGTCAGGGAAAGCCCGGAGCCCCGATGTCTGTGGTGCTGTAGATGCGCTGGGAATGGCCGGTGAGGAGCAGCAAGAGCTTGACTGGCTGGCACTTTCGGTGTGGGAGCAATCGTCCGATGTTCATGATTTTTAGTTTATTTTTTTCAGTGGGCGCCCAGGTGCAGCTGATGGTAAATGTCGAAGCCCTCTTGGTCAGGGAAAGCGTAGAACCCCGATGTCTGTGGTGCTGTAGATGCACTGCCAAAGTCCGGTGAGTAGCAGCAAGAGCTTGAGTTGCTGGCACTTTCGGTGTGGGAGCAATCGTCCGACGTTCGTGATTTTTTGGGGTTTTATTTCAGTGGGCGCCCAGGTGCAGCTGGTGGTAAACGTTGAAGCCCTGTTGGTCAGGGAAAGCTCGGAGCCCCGATATTTGTGGTGCTGTAGATGCGCTGCCAATGGCCGGTGAGGAGCAGCAAGAGCTTGACTGGCTGGCACTTTCGGTGTGGGAGCAATAGTCCGATGTTTGTGATTATTCGGGGTTTTTTTTCAGTGGGAGCCCAGGTGCAGCTGGTGGTAAACGTCGAAGCCCTGTTGGTCAGGGAAAGCCCGGAGCCCCGATGTCTGTGGTGCTGTAGATGCGCTGGGAATGGCCGGTGGAGAGCAGCAAGAACTTGACTGGCTGGCACTTTCAGTGTGGGAGCAATCGTCCGACGTTCGTGATTTTTCGGGGTTTTATTTCAGTGGGCGCCCAGGTTCAGCTGGTGGTAAACGTCGAAGCCCAGTTGATCAGGGAAAGTCCGGAGCCCCGATGTCTGTGGTGCTGTAGATGTGCTGCCAATGGGCGGTGAGGAGCAGCAAGAGCTTGACTGGCTGGCACTTTTGGTGTGGGAGCAATCGTCGGACGTTCGTGATTTTTCGGGGTTTTATTTCAGTGGGCGCCCAGGTTCAGCTGGTGGTAAACTTCTAAGACCTGTTGGTCAGGGAAAGCCCGGAGCCCCGATGTGTGTGGTGCTGTAGATGCGCTGGGAATGGCCGGTGTTCAGCAGCTAGAGCTTGACTGTCTGGCACTTTTGGTGTGGGAGCAATCGTCCGACGTTCGTGATTTTTCGGGGTTCTTTTCAGTGGGAGCCCAGGTGAAGCTGGTGGTAAACGTCGAAGGCCTGTTGGTCAGGGAAAGCCCAGAGCCCCGATGTCTGTGATGCTGTAGATGCGCTGGGAATGGCCGATGAGGAGCAGCAAGAGCTTGACAGGCTGGCACTTTCGGTGTGGGAGCAATCGTCCGACGTTCGTGATTTTTCGGGGTTTTACTTTCAGTGGGCGCACAGGTGCAGCTGGTGGTAAATGTCGAAGCCCTGTTGGTCAGGGAAAGCCCGGAGCCCCGATGTCTGTGGTGCTGTAGATGCGCTGGGAATGGCCGGTGTTCAGCAGCTAGAGCTTGACTGTCTGGCACTTTTGGTGTGGGAGCAATCGTCCGACGTTCGTGATTTTTCGGGGTTCTTTTCAGTGGGAGCCCAGGTTCAGCGAGTGGTAAACGTCGAAGCCCTGTTGGTGAGGGAAAGCCCGGAGCCCCGTTGTCTGTGGTGCTGTAGATGCGCTGCCAATGGCCGGGGAGGAGCAGCAAGAGCTTGACTGGCTGGCACTTTCAGTGTGGGAGCAATCGTCGGACGTTCGTGATTTTTCGGGGTTTTATTTCAGTGGGCGCCCAGGTTCAGCTGGTGGTAAATGTCGAAGCCCTGTTGGTCAGGGAATGCCCGGAGCCCCGATGTCTGTGGTGCTGTAGATGCGCTGCCAATGGCCGGTGAGGAGCAGCAAGAGCTTGAGTTGCTGGCACTTTTGGTGTGGGAGCATTCGTCCGACGTTTTTGATTTTTCAGGGTTTTTTTTCAGTGGGTAACCAGGTGCAGCTGGTGGTAAATGTCGAAGCCCTGTTGGTCAGGGAAAGCCCGGAGCCGCGATGTCTGTGGTGCTGTAGATGCGCTGGGAATGGCCGGTGAGGAGCAGCAAGAGCTTGTGTTGCTGGCACTTTCGGTGTGGGAGCAATCGTCCGACGTTCGTGATTTTTCAGGGTCTTACTTTCAGTGGGCGCCCAGGTTCAGCTGGTGGTAAATGTCGAAGCCCTGTTGGTCAGGGAAAGCCCGGAGCCCCGATGTCTGTGGTGCTGTAGATGTGCTGACAATGGCCGGTGAGGAGCAGCAAGAGCTTGACTGTCTGGCACTTTCGGTGTGGGAGCAATCGTCCGATGTTCGTGATTTTTAGTTTATTTTTTTCAGTGGGCGCCCAGGTTCAGCTGGTGGTAAACGTCGAAGCCCTGTTCGTCAGGGAAAGCCCGGAGCCCCGATGTCTGTGGTGCTGTAGATGCGCTGGGAATGGCCGGTGAGGAGCAGCAAGAGCTTGACTGGCTGGCACTTTCGGTGTGGGAGCAATCGTCGGACGTTTTTGATTTTTCAGGGTTTTTTTTCAGTGGCCAACTAGGTGCAGCTGGTGGTAAATTTCGAAGCCCTGTTGGTCAGGGAAAGCCCGGAGCCCCGATGTCTGTGGTGCTGTAGATGCGCTGCCAATGGCCGGTGAGGAGCAGCAAGAGCTTGACTGGCTGGCACTTTCGGTGTGGGAGCAATCGTACGACGTTTTTGATTTTTCAGGGTTTTTTTTCAGTGGCCAACTAGGTGCAGCTGGTGGTAAATGTCGAAGCCCTGTTGGTCAGGGAAAGCCCGGAGCCCCGATGTCTGTGGTGCTGTAGATGCGCTGGGAATGGCCGGTGAGTAGCAGCAAGAGCTTGACAGGCTGGCATTTAAGGTGTGGCAGGAATCGTCCGACATTTGTGATTTCTGGGGTTTTTTTTTCAGGGGGCACCCAGGTGCAGCTGGTGGTAAATGTCGAAGCCCGGTTCGTCAGGGAAAGCCCAGAGCCGCGATGTCTGTGGTGCTGTAGATGCGCTGCCAATGGCCGGTGAGTAGCAGCAAGAGCTTGACTGGCTGGCACTTTCGGTGTGGGAGCAATCGTGCGATGTTCGTGATTTTTCGTTTATTTTTTTCAGTGGGCGCCCAGGTTCAGCTGGTGGTAAACGTTGAAGCCCTGTTGGTCAGGGAAAGCACAGAACCCCGATGTCTGTGGTGCTGTAGATGCGCTGGGAATGGCTGGTGAGGAGCAGCTAGAGCTTGACAGGCTGGCACTTTCGTTGTGGGAGCAATCGTCCGACGTTCGTGATTTTTCGGGGTTTTTTTTCAGTGGGCGCCCAGGTTCAACTGGTGGTAAACGTCGAAGCCCTGTTGGTCAGGGAAAGCCCGGAGCCCCGATGTCTGTGGTGCTGTAGATGCACTGCCAAAGTCCGGTGAGGAGCAGCAAGAGCTTGAGTTGCTGGCACTTTCGTTGTGGGAGCAATCGTCCGACGTTCGTGATTTTTCGGGGTTTTATTTCAGTGGGCGCCCAGGTGAAGCTGGTGGTAAATGTCGAAGCCCTGTTGGTCAGGGAAAGCTCGGAGCCCCGATGTCTGTGGTGCTGCAGATGCGCTGCCAATGGGCGGTGAGTAGCAGCAAGAGCTTGGCTGGCTGGCACTTTTGGTGTGGGAGCAATCGTCGGACGTTCGTGATTTTTCGGGGTTTTATTTCAGTGGGCGCCCAGGTTCAGCTGGTGGTAAACTTCTAAGACCTGTTCGTCAGGGAAAGCTCGGAGCCCCGATGTCTGTGGTGCTGTAGATGCGCTGGGAATGGGCGGTGTTCAGCAGCTAGAGCTTGACAGGCTGGCACTTTCGTTGTGGGAGCAATCGTCCGACGTTCGTGATTTTTCGGGGTTCTTTTCAGTGGGAGCCCAGGTTCAGCGAGTGGTAAACGTTGAAGCCCTGTTGGTCAGGGAAAGCCCGGAGCCCCGATGTCTGTGGTGCTGTAGATGCGCTGGCAATGGCCGGTGAGGAGCAGCAAGAGCTTGACTGGCTGGCACTTTCGGTGTGGGAGCAATCGTCCGACGTTTTTGATTTTTCAGGGTTTTTTTTCAGTGGGTAACCAGGTGCAGCTGGTGGTAAATGTCGAAGCCCTGTTGGTCAGGGAAAGCCCGGAGCCCCGATGTCTGTGGTGCTGTAGATGCGCTGGGAATGGCCGGTGAGGAGCAGCAAGAGCTTGAGTTGCTGGCACTTAAGGTGTGGCAGGAATCGTCCGACGTTCGTGATTTTTCGGGGTTTTATTTCAGTGGGCGCCCAGGTGCAGCTGGTGGTAAACGTTGAAGCCCTGTTGGTCAGGGAAAGCTCGGAGCCCCGATGTCTGTGGTGCTGTAGATGCCCTGCCAATGGGCGGTGAGGAGCAGCAAGAGCTTGAGTTGCTGGCACTTTCGGTGTGGGAGCAATCGTCCGATGTTCGTGATTTTTCGTTTATTTTTTTCAGTGGGCGCCCAGGTGCAGCTGGTGGTAAACGTCGAAGCCCAGTTGGTCAGGGAAAGCCCGGAGTCCCGATGTCTGTGGTGCTGTAGATGCGCTGCCAAAGTCCGGTGAGTAGCAGCAAGAGCTTGAGTTGCTGGCACTTTCGTTGTGGGAGCAATCGTCCGACGTTCGTGATTTTTCGGGGTTTTTTTTCAGTGGGCGCCCAGGTTCAGCGAGTGGTAAACGTCGAAGCCCTGTTGGTCAGGGAAAGCCCAGAGCCCCGATGTCTGTGGTGCTGTAGATGCGCTGGGAATGGGCGGTGAGGAGCAGCAAGAGCTTGTGTTGCTGGCACTTTCGGTGTGGGAGCAATCGTCCGATGTTCAGGATTTTTCGGGGTTTTACTTTCAGTGGGCGCCCAGGTTCAGCTGGTGGTAAACGTCGAAGCCCTGTTGGTCAGGGAATGCCCGGAGCCCCGATGTCTGTGGTGCTGTAGATGAGCTGCCAAAGGCCGGTGAGGAGCAGCAAGAGCTTGACTGTCTGGCACTTTTGGTGTGGGAGCAATCGTCCGATGTTCGTGATTTTTAGTTTATTTTTTTCAGTGGGCGCCCAGGTTCAGCTGGTCGTAAACGTCGAAGCCCTGTTGGTCAGGGAAAGCGCAGAACCCCAATGTCAGTGGTGCTGTAGGTGCACTGCCAAAGTCTGGTGAGTAGCAGCAAGAGCTTGAGTTGCTGGCACTTTCAGTGTGGGAGCAATCGTCGGACGTTTGTGATTTTTGGGGATTTTTATTCACTGGGCGCCCAGGTTCAGCTGGTGGTAAACGTCGAAGTCCTGTTGGTCAGGGAAAGCCCGGAGCCCCGATGTCTGTGGTGCTGTAGATGCACTGCCACTGTCTGGTGAGGAGGAGCAAGAGCTTGACTGGCTGGCACTTTTGGTGTGGGAGCAATCGTCCGATGTTCGTGATTTTTCGGGGTTTTATTTCAGTGGGAGCCCAGGTTCAGCTGGTGGTAAACGTCGAAGCCCTGTTGGTCAGGGAAAGCGCAGAACCCCGATGTCTGTGGTGCTGTAGATGCGCTGGGAATGGCGGTGAGTAGCAGCAAGAGCTTGACTGGCTGGCACTTTCAGTGTGGGAGCAATCGTCCGACGTTTGTGATTTTTCGGGGTTTTTTTCAGTGGGCACCCAGGTGCAGCTGGTGGTAAACGTCGAAGCCCTGTTGGTCAGGGAACGCCCGGAGCCCCGATGTCTGTGGTGCTGTAGATGGGCTGGCAATGGCCGGTAAGGAGCAGCAAGAGCTTGACTGGCTGGCACTTTCGGTGTGGGAGCAATCGTCCGACGTTCGTGATTCTTCGGGGTTTTACTTTCAGTGGGCGCCCAGGTGCAGCTGGTGGTAAATGTCGAAGCCCTGTTGGTCAGGGAAAGCCCGGAGCCCCGATGTCTGTGGTGCTGTAGATGCGCTGGGAATGGGCGGTGAGGAGCAGCAAGACCTTGACAGGCTGGCACTTTCGTTGTGGGAGCAATCGTCCGACGTTCGTGATTTTTCGGGGTTTTATTTCAGTGGGCGCCCAGGTGCAGCTGGTGGTAAATGTCGAAGCCCTGTT
Source organism: Chlamydotis macqueenii (assembly GCF_036417535.1). Lineage (NCBI taxonomy): Eukaryota > Metazoa > Chordata > Aves > Otidiformes > Otididae > Chlamydotis > Chlamydotis macqueenii. The sequence goes on from NW_028239168.1 coordinate 69,597, forward strand.
GGTCAGGGAAAGCCCGGAGCCCCGATGTCTGTGGTGCTGTAGATCGGCTGGCAATGGCCGGTGAGGAGCAGCAAGAGCTTGACATGCTGGCACTTTCGGTGTGGGATCAATCGTCCGACGTTTGTGATTTTTCGTTTATTTTTTTCAGTGGGCGCCCCGGTGCAGCGGGTGGTAAACGTCGAAGCCCTGTTGGTCAGGGAAAGCCCGGAGCCCCGATGTCTGTGGTGCTGTAGATGCGCTGGGAATGGCCGGTGAGGAGCAGCAAGAGCTTGACTGTCTGGCACTTTGGGTGTGCGAGCAATCGTCGGACGTTTGTGATTTTTGGGGATTTTTATTCACTGGGCTCCCAGGTTCAGCTGGTGGTAAACGTCGAAGCCCTGTTGGTCAGGGAAAGCTCGGAGCCCCGATGTCTGTGGTGCTGTAGATGCGCTGGGAATGGCCGGTGAGGAGCAGCAGGAGCTTGAGTTGCTGGCACTTTCGGTGTGGGAGGAATCGTCCGACGTTCGTGATTCTTTGGGGTTTTACTTTCAGTGGGCGCCCAGGTTCAGCTGGTGGTAAACTTCTAAGCCCTGTTGGTCAGGGAAAGCCCGGAGCCCCGCTGTCTGTGGTGCTGTAGATGCGCTGGGAATGGCCGGTGAGGAGCAGCAGGAGCTTGAGTTGCTGGCACTTTCGGTGTGGGAGCAATCGTCCGACGTTCATGATTTTTGGGGTTTTACTTTCAGTGGGTGCCCAGGTTCAGCTGGTGGTAAATGTCGAAGCCCTGTTGGTCAGGGAAAGCCCGGAGCCCCGATGTCTGTGGTGCTGTAGATGCGCTGGGAATGGCCGGTGAGGAGCAGCAAGAGCTTGACTGGCTGGCACTTTCAGTGTGGGATCAATCGTCCGACGTTTTTGATTTTTCAGGGTTTTTTTTCAGTGGGCAATCAGGTGCAGCTGGTGGTAAACGTCGAAGCCCTGTTGGTCAGGGAAAGCTCGGAGCCCCGATGTCTGTGGTGCTGTAGATGCGCTGGGAATGGCCGGTGAGGAGCAGCAAGAGCTTGACTGGCATTTAAGGTGTGGCAGGAATCGTCCGACATTTGTGATTTTTGGGGTTTTTTTTTCAGGGGGTACCCAGGTGCAGCTGGTCGTAAATGTCGAAGCCCGGTTCGTCAGGGAAATCCCGGAGCCCTGATGTCTGTGATGCTGTAGATGCGCTGCCAATGGACGGTGAGGAACAGCAAGAGCTTGACTGGCTGGCACTTTTGGTGTGGGAGCAATCGTCCGACGTTTGTGATATTTGGGGATTTTTTTTCCAGTGGGCGCCCAGGTTCAGCTCGTAGTAAACTTCTAAGCCCTGTTGGTCAGGGAAAGCCCGGAGCCCCGATGTCTGTGGTGCTGTAGATGCGCTGGGAATGGCTGGTGAGGAGCAGCTAGAGCTTGACAGGCTGGCACTTTCGGTGTGGGAGCAATCGTAGGACGTTCGTGATTTTTCGGGGTTTTATTTCAGTGGGCGCCCAGGTTCAGCTGGTGGTAAATGTCGAAGCCCTGTTGGTCAGGGAAAGCCCGGAGCCCCGATGTCTGTGGCGCTGTAGATGCGCTGCCAATGGCCGGTGAGGAGCAGCAAGAGCTTGACTGTCTGGCACTTTTGGTGTGGGAGCAATCGTCCGACGTTCGTGATTTTTCGGGGGTCTTTTCAGTGGGAGCCCAGGTTCAGCGAGTGGTAAACGTCGAAGCCCTGTTGGTCAGGGAATGCCCGGAGCCCCGATGTCTGTGGTGCTGTAGATGCGCTGCCAATGGCCGGGGAGGAGCAGCAAGAGCTTGACTGGCTGGCACTTTCGGTGTGGGAGCAATCGTCCGACGTTTTTGATTTTTCAGGGTTTTTTTTCAGTGGGTAACCAGGTGCAGCTGGTGGTAAATGTCGAAGCCCTGTTGGTCAGGGAAAGCCCGGAGCCCCGATGTCTGTGGTGCTGTAGATGCGCTGCCAATGGCCGGTGTTCAGCAGCTAGAGCTTGACTGTCTGGCACTTTTGGTGTGGGAGCAATCGTCCGACGTTCGTGATTTTTCGGGGTTCTTTTCAGTGGGAGCCCAGGTTCAGCGAGTGGTAAACGTCGAAGCCCTGTTGGTCAGGGAAAGCCCGGAGCACCGATGTCTGTGGTGCTGTAGATGCACTGCCACTGTCCGGTGAGGAGCAGCAAGAGCTTGAGTTGCTGGCACTTTTGGTGTGGGAGCAATCGTCCGACGTTCGTCATTTTTCAGGGTTTTTTTTCAGTGGGCAACCAGGTGCAGCTGGTGGTAAACTTCGAAACCCTGTTGGTCAGGGAAAGCCCGGACTCCCGATGTCTGTGGTGCTGTAGATGCGCTCGGAATGGCCGGTGAGGAGTAGCAAGAGCTTGACTGTCTGGCACTTTCGGTGTGGGAGCAATCGTCCGACGTTCGTGATTTTTCGGGGTTTTACTTTCAGTGGGCGCCCAGGTTCAGCTGGTGGTAAACTTCGAAGCCCTGTTTTTCAGGGAAAGCTCGGAGCCCCGATGTCTGTGGTGCTGTAGATGCGCTGCCAATGGCCGGTGAGGAGCAGCAAGAGCTTGTGTTGCTGGCACTTTCGGTGTGGGAGCAATCGTCTGATGTTCGTGATATTTCGTTTATTTTTTTCAATGGGTGCCCAGGTGCAGCTGATCGTAAGTGTCGAAACCCTGTTGGTCAGGGAAAGCCCGGAGCCCTGATGTCTGTGGTGCTGTAGATGGGCTGGCAATGGCCGGTAAGGAGCAGCAAGAGCTTGACAGGCTGCCACTTTCGGTGTGGGAGCAATCGTCCGACGTTCGTGATTCTGCGGGGTTTTACTTTCAGTGGGCGCCCAGGTGCAGCTGGTGGTAAATGTCGAAGCCCTGTTGGTCAGGGAAAGCCCGGAGCCCCGATGTCTGTGGTGCTGTAGATGCGCCTCCAATGGCTGGTGAGTAGCAGCAAGAGCTTGACTTGCTGGCACTTTCGGTGTGGGAGCAATCGTCCGACGTTCGTGATTTTTGGGGGTTTTTTTAAGTGGGCGCCCAGGTGCAGCTGGTGCTAAACGTCGAAGCCCTGTTGGTCAGGGAAAGCTGGGAGCCCCGATGTCTGTGGTGCTGTAGATGCGCTGGGAATGGGAGGTGAGTAGCAGCAAGAGCTTGACTGGCTGGCACTTTCGGTGTGGGAGCAATCGTCCGACGTTCGTGATTTTTCGGGGTTATTTTTAGTGGGACCCCAGGTTCAGCGAGTGGTAAACGTCGAAGCCCTGTTGGTCAGGGAAAGCCCGGAGCCCCGATGTCTGTGGTGCTGTAGATGCGCTGGGAATGGGCGGTGAGGAGCTGCAAGAGCTTGTGTTGCTGGCACTTTCGGTGTGGGAGCAATCGTCCGACGTTCGTGATTTTTCGGGGTTTTACTTTCAGTGGGCGCCCAGGTGCAGCTGGTGGTAAACGTCGAAGCCCTGTTGGTCAGGGAAAGCCCGGAGCCCTGATGTCTGTGGTGCTGTAGGTGCGCTGCCAAAGTCCGGTGAGTAGCATCAAGAGCTTGAGTTGCTGGCACTTTTGGTGTGGGGGCAATCGTCCGATGTTCGTGATTTTTCGTTTATTTTTTCAGTGGGCGCCCAGGTGCAGCTGGTGGTAAACGTCGAAGCCCTGTTGGTCAGGGAAAGCCCGGAGCCCTGATGTCTATGGTGCTGTAGATGCACTGCCAAAGTCCGGTGAGTAGCAGCAAGAGCTTGAGTTGCTGGCACTTTCTGTGTGGGAGCAATCGACCGATGTTCGTGATTTTTCGGGGGTTCTTTTCAGTGGGAGCCCAGGTGCAGCGGGTGGTAAACGTCGAAGCCCTGTTCGTCAAGGAAAGTCCAGAGCCCCGATGTCTGTGGTGCTGTAGATGCGCTGGGAATGGCCGGTGAGGAGCAGCAAGAGCTTGAGTTGCTGGCACTTTCGGTGTGGGAGCAATCGTCCGATGTTCGTGATTTTTCGTTTATTTTTTCAGTGGGCACCCAGGTGCAGCTGGTAGTAAACGTCGAAGCCCTCTTGGTCAGGGAAAGCGCAGAACCCCAATGTCTGTGGTGCTGTAGATGCACTGCCAAAGTCTGGTGAGTAGCAGCAAGAGCTTGAGTTGCTGGCACTTTCAATTTGGGAACAATCGTCCGACGTTCGTGATTTTTCGGGTTTTTTTTCCAGTGGGCGCCCAGGTTCAGCTGGTGGTAAACGTCGAAGCCCTGTTGGTCAGGGAAAGCCCGGAGCCCCGATGTCTGTGGTGCTGTAGATGCGCTGGGAATGGCCGCTGAGGAGCAGCAAGAGCTTCTGTTGCTGGCACTTTCGATGTGGGTGCAATCGTCCGACGTTCGTGATTTTTCGGGGTTCTTTTCAGTGGGCGCCCAGGTGCAGCTGGTGGTAAATATCGAAGCCCTGTTGGTCAGGGAAAGCCCGGAGCCGTGATGTCTGTGGTGCTGTAGATGCGCTGCCAATGGGCGGTGAGTAGCAGCAAGAGGTTGAGTTGCTGGCACTTTCGGTGTGGGAGGAATCGTCCGACGTTCGTGATTTTTCGGGGTTTTATTTCAGTGGGCGCCCAGGTGCAGCCGGTGGTAAATTTCGAAGCCCTGTTGGTCAGGGAAAGCTCGGAGTCCCGATGTCTGTGGTGCTGTAGATGCGCTGCCAATAGCCGGTCAGGAGCAGCAAGAGGCTGACATGCTGGCACTTTCGATGTGGGTGCAATCGTCCGACGTTCGTGATTTTTGGGGTTTTTTTTTCAGTGGGCGCCCAGGTTCAGCTGGTGGTAAACGTCGAAGCCCTGTTGGTCAGGGAAAGCTCGGAGCCCCGATATCTGTGGTGCTGTAGATGCGCTGGGAATGTGCGGTGAGGAGCAGCAAGAGCTTGGCTGGCTGGCACTTTCGGTGTGGGAGCAATCGTCCGACGTTTGTGATTTTTCGTGGTTTTTCTCAGTGGGAGCCCAGGTTCAGCGAGTGGTAAACGTCGAAGCCCTGTTGGTCAGGGAAAGCCCGGAGCCCCGATGTCTGTGGTGTTGTAGATGCACTGCCACTGTCCGGTGAGGAGCAGCAAGAGCTTGACTGGCTGGCATTTTTGGTGTGGGAGCAATCGTCCGACGTTCGTGATTCTTCGGGGTTTTACTTTCAGTGGGCGCCCGGCTTCAGCTGGTGGTAAACTTCTAAGCCCTGTTCGTCAGGGAAAGCCCGGAGCCCCAATGTCTGTGGTGCTGTAGATGCGCTGGGAATGGCCGGTGAGGAGCAGCAAGAGCTTGACTGGCTGGCACTTTCGGTGTGGGAGCAATCGTCTGATGTTCGTGATATTTCTTTTATTTTCTCGGGTGGGCGCCCAGGTGCAGCTGGTGGTAAATGTCGAAGGCCTGTTGGTCAGGGAAAGCCCGGAGCCCCGATGTCTGTGGTGCTGTAGATGCGCTGGGAATGGCCGGTGAGGAGCAGCAAGAGCTTCTGTTGCTGGCACTTTCGATGTGGGTGCAATCGTCCGACGTTCGTGATTTTTCAGGGTTTTTTTTCAGTGGGCAACCAGGTGCAGCGAGTAGTAAACCTCGAAGCCCTGTTGGTCAGGGAAAGCCCAGAGCCCCGATGTCTGTGGTGCTGTAGATGCGCTGGGAATGGCTGGTGAGGAGCAGCTAGAGCTTGACAGGCTGGCACTTTCGGTGTGGGTGCAATCGTCCGACGTTTTTGATTTTTCAGGGTTTTTTTTCAGTGGGTAACCAGGTGCAGCTGGTGGTAAATGTCGAAGCCCTGTTGGTCAGGGAAAGCCCGGAGCCCCGATATCTGTGGTGCTGTAGATGCGCTGGGAATGGGCGGTGAGGAGCAGCAAGAGCTTGTGTTGTTGGCACTTTCGGTGTGGGAGCAATCGTCCGATGTTCATGATTTTTCGTTTATTTTTTTCAGTGGGCGCCCAGGTGCAGCTGATGGTAAATGTCGAAGCCCTCTTGGTCAGGGAAAGCGTAGAACCCCGATGTCTGTGGTGCTGTAGATGCACTGCCAAAGTCCGGTGAGTAGTAGCAAGAGGTTGAGTTGCTGGCACTTTCGGTGTGGGAGGAATCGTCCGACGTTCGTGATTTTTCGGGGTTTTTTTTCAGTGGGCGCCCAGGTGCAGCTGGTGGTAAATGTCGAAGCCCTGTTGGTCAGGGAAAGCCCGGAGCCCCGATGTCTGTGGTGCTGTAGATGCGCTGCCAATGGCCGGTGAGGAGCAGCAAGAGGTTGACTGTCTGGCACTTTTGGTGTGGGAGCAATAGTCCGATGTTTGTGATTATTCGGGGTTTTTTTTCAGTGGGAGCCCAGGTGCAGCTGGTGGTAAACGTCGAAGCCCTCTTGGTCAGGGAAAGCCCGGAGCCGCGATGTCTGTGGTGCTGTAGATGCACTGCCAAAGTCCGGTGAGGAGCAGCAAGAGCTTGACTGGCTGGGACTTTCGGTGTGGGAGCAATCGTCCGACGTTCGTGATTTTTGGGGGTTTTATTTCAGTGGGCGCCCAGGTGCAGCTGGTGGTAAACGTCGAAGCCCTGTTGGTCAGGGAAAGCCCGGAGCCCCGATGTCTGTGGTGCTGTAGATGCGCTGCCAATGGCCGGTGAGGAGCAGCAAGAGCTTGACTGGCTGGCACTTTCAGTGTGGGAGCAATCGTCCGACGTTCGTGATTTTTCGGAGTTTTATTTCAGTGGGCGCCCAGGTGCAGCTGATGGTAAACGTCGAAGCCCTGTTGGTCAGGGAAAGCCCGGAGCCCCGATGTCTGTGGTGCTGTAGATGTGCTGCCAATGGCCGGTGAGGAGCAGCAAGAGCTTGACTGGCTGGCACTTTCAGTGTGGGAGCAATCGTCCGTCGTTTTTGATTTTTCAGGGTTTTTTTTCAGTGGGTAACCAGGTGCAGCTGGTGGTAAATGTCGAAGCCCTGTTGGTCAGGGAAAGCCCGGAGCCGCGATGTCTGTGGTGCTGTAGATGCACTGGGAATGGCCGGTGAGGAGCACCAAGAGCTTGACTGGCTGGGACTTTCGGTGTGGGAGCAATCGTCCGACGTTCGTGATTTTTCGGGGTTTTTTTTCAGTGGGCGCCCAGGTGCAGCTGGTGGTAAACGTTGAAGCCCTGTTGGTCAGGGAAAGCTCGGAGCCCCGATGTCTGTGGTGCTGTTGATGCACTGGGAGTGGCCGGGGAGGAGCAGCAAGAGCTTGACTGGCTGGCACTTTCGGTGTGGGAGCAATCGTCCGATGTTCATGATTTTTCGTTTATTTTTTTCAGTGGGCGCCCAGGTGCAGCTGGTGGTAAACGCCGAAGCCCTGTTGGTCAGGGAAAGCGCAGAGCCCCGATGTCTGTGGTGCTGTAGATGTGCTGGGAATGGCCGGTGAGGAGCAGCAAGAGCTTGAGTTGCTGGCACTTTCTATGTGGGAACAATCGTCCGACGTTCGTGATTTTTCGGGTTTTTTTTCCAGTGGGCGCCCAGGTTCAGCTGGTGGTAAACGTCGAAGCCCTGTTCGTCAGGGAAAGCCCGGAGCTCCGATGTCTGTGGTGCTGTAGATGAGCTGCCAGTGGCCGGTGAGGAACTGCAAGAGCTTGACTGGCCGGCACTTTCGGTGTGGGATCAATTGTCCGACGTTTTTGATTTTTCAGGGTTTTTTTTCAGTGGCCAACTAGGTGCAGCTGGTGGTACATGTCGAAGCCCTATTGGTCAGGGAAAGCGTAGAACCCCGATGTCTGCGGTGCTGTAGATGCACTGCCAAAGTCCGGTGAGTAGCAGCAAGAGGTTGAGTTGCTGGCACTTTCGGTGTGGGAGGAATCGTCCGACGTTCGTGATTTTTCAGGGTTTTTTTTCAGTGGGCACCCAGGTGCAGCTGGTGGTAAACGTTGAAGCCCTGTTGGTCAGGGAAAGCCCGGAGCCCCGATGTCTGTGGTGCTGTAGATGCGCTGGGAATGGCCGGTGAGTAGCAGCAAGAGCTTGAGTTGCTGGCACTTTCAGTGTGGGAGCAATCGTCCGACGTTCGTGATTTTTCGGGGTTTTATTTCAGTGGGCGCCCAGGTGCAGCTGGTGGTAAATGTCGAAGCCCTGTTGGTCAGGGAAAGCCCGGAGCCCCGATGTCTGTGGTGCTGTAGATGCGCTGGGAATGGGCGGTGAGGAGCAGCAAGAGCTTGTGTTGTTGGCACTTTCGGTGTGGGAGCAATCGTCCGACGTTCGTGATTTTTCGGGGTTTTACTTTCAGTGGGAGCCCAGGTGCAGCTGGTGGTAAACGTCGAAGCCCTGTTCGTCAGGGAAAGCCCAGAGCCCCGATGTCTGTGGTGCTGTAGATGCGCTGGGAATGGCCGGTGAGGAGCAGCAAGAGCTTGACTGTCTGGCACTTTCGGTGTGGGAGCAATCGTCCGATGTTCGTGATTTTTAGTTTATTTTTTTCAGTGGGCGCCCAGGTTCAGCTGGTGGTAAACGTCGAAGCCCTGTTGGTCAGGGAAAGCGCAGAACCCCAATGTCTGTGGTGCTGTAGATGCGCTGCCAATGGCCGGTGAGGAGCAGCAAGAGGCTGACATGCTGGCACTTTCGATGTGGGTGCAATCGTCCGACGTTCGTGATTTTTGGGGTTTTTTTCAGTGGGCGCCCAGGTGCAGCTGGTGGTAAATGTCGAAGCCCTGTTCGTCAGGGAAAGCTCGGAGCCCCGATGTCTGTGGTGCTGTAGATGCGCTGGGAATGGCCGGTGAGTAGCAGCAAGAGCTTGACTGGCTGGCACTTTCGGTGTGGGAGCAATCGTCCGATGTTCGTGATTTTTAGTTTATTTTTTTCAGTGGGCGCCCAGGTTCAGCTGGTGGTAAACGTCGAAGCCCTGTTGGTCAGGGAAAGCCCAGAGCCCCGATGTCTGTGGTGCTGTAGATGCGCTGCCAAAGACCGGTGAGTAGCAGCAAGAGCTTGAGTTCCTGGCACTTTCGTTGTGGGAGCAATCGTCCGACGTTCGTGATTTTTCGGGGTTTTATTTCAGTGGGCGCCCAGGTGCAGCTGGTGGTAAACGTCGAAGGCCTGTTGGTCAGGGAAAGCCCAGAGCCCCGATGTCTGTGATGCTGTAGATGCGCTGGGAATGGCCGATGAGGAGCAGCAAGAGCTTGACAGGCTGGGACTTTTGGTGTGGGAGCAATCGTCCGACGTTCGTGATTTTTCGGGGTTCTTTTCAGTGGGAGCCCAGGTGCAGCGAGTGGAAAACGTCGAAGCCCTGTTGGTCAGGGAAAGCCCGGAGCCCCCATGTCTGTGGTGCTGTAGATGAGCTGCCAGTGGCCGGTGAGGAACTGCAAGAGCTTGACTGGCTGGCACTTTCGGTGTGGGATCAATTGTCCGACGTTTTTGATTTTTCAGGGTTTTTTTTCAGTGGCCAACTAGGTGCAGCTGGTGGTAAATGTCGAAGCCCTGATGGTCAGGGAAAGCCCAGAGCCGCGATGTCTGTGGTGCTGTAGATGCGCTGCCAATGGCCGGTGAGGAGCAGCAAGAGGTTGACTGTCTGGCACTTTTGGTGTGGGAGCAATAGTCCGATGTTTGTGATTATTCGGGGTTTTTTTTCAGTGGGCGCCCAGGTGCAGCTGGTGGTAAATGTCGAAGCCCTGTTGGTCAGGGAAAGCCCGGAGCCCCGATGTCTGTGGTGCTGTAGATGCACTGCCAAAGTCCGGTGAGGAGCAGCAAGAGCTTGACTGTCTGGCACTTTCGGTGTGGGAGCAATCGTCCGACGTTCGTGATTTTTGGGGGTTTTATTTCAGTGGGCGCCCAGGTGCAGCTGGTGGTAAATGTCGAAGCCCTGTTGGTCAGGGAAAGCCCGGAGCCCCGATGTCTGTGGTGCTGTAGATGCGCTGGGAATGGCCGGTGTTCAGCAGCTAGAGCTTGACTGTCTGGCACTTTTGGTGTGGGAGCAATCGTCCGACGTTCGTGATTTTTCAGGGTTTTTTTTCAAGTGGGCGCCCAGGTTCAGCTGGTGGTAAACGTCGAAGGCCTGTTGGTCAGGGAAAGCTCGGAGCCCCGATGTCTGTGGTGCTGTAGATGCGCTGCCAATGGGCGGTGAGTAGCAGCAAGAGCTTGACTGGCTGGCACTTTCGGTGTGGGAGCAATCGTCCGATGTTCGTGATTTTTCGTTTATTTTTTTCAGTGGGCGCCCAGGTGCAGCTGGTGGTAAACGTCGAAGCCCTGTTGGTCAGGGAAAGCGCAGAACCCCCATGTCTGTGGTGCTGTAGATGCACTGCCAAAGTCCGGTGAGTAGCAGCAAGAGCTTGAGTTGCTGGCACTTTCGTTGTGGGAGCAATCGTCCGACGTTCGTGATTTTTCGGGGTTTTATTTCAGTGGGCGCCCAGGTGCAGCTGGTGGTAAATGTCGAAGCCCTGTTGGTCAGGGAAAGCCCGGAGCCCCGATGTCTGTGGTGCTGTAGATGCGCTGGGAATGGCCGGTGAGGAGCAGCAAGAGCTTGACTGGCTGGCACTTTCAATGTGGGAACAATCGTCCGACGTTCGTGATTTTTGGGGGTTTTATTTCAGTGGGCGCCCAGGTTCAGCTGGTGGTAAACGTCGAAGCCCAGTTGGTCAGGGAAAGCCCGGAGCCCCGATGTCTGTGGTGCTGTAGATGCGCTGGGAATGGCCGGTGAGGAGCAGCAAGAGCTTGACTGGCTGGCACTTTCGGTGTGGGAGCAATCGTCCGATGTTCATGATTTTTAGTTTATTTTTTTCAGTGGGCGCCCAGGTGCAGCTGATGGTAAATGTCGAAGCCCTCTTGGTCAGGGAAAGCGTAGAACCCCGATGTCTGTGGTGCTGTAGATGCACTGCCAAAGTCCGGTGAGTAGCAGCAAGAGCTTGAGTTGCTGGCACTTTCGGTGTGGGAGCAATCGTCCGACGTTCGTGATTTTTTGGGGTTTTATTTCAGTGGGCGCCCAGGTGCAGCTGGTGGTAAACGTTGAAGCCCTGTTGGTCAGGGAAAGCTCGGAGCCCCGATATTTGTGGTGCTGTAGATGCGCTGCCAATGGCCGGTGAGGAGCAGCAAGAGCTTGACTGGCTGGCACTTTCGGTGTGGGAGCAATAGTCCGATGTTTGTGATTATTCGGGGTTTTTTTTCAGTGGGAGCCCAGGTGCAGCTGGTGGTAAACGTCGAAGCCCTGTTGGTCAGGGAAAGCCCGGAGCCCCGATGTCTGTGGTGCTGTAGATGCGCTGCCAATGGCCGGTGAGGAGCAGCAAGAGCTTGACTGGCTGGGACTTTCGGTGTGGGAGCAATCGTCCGACGTTTGTGATTTTTCGGGGTTTTTTTTCAGTGGGCGCCCAGGTTCAGCGAGTGGTAAACGTCGAAGCCCTGTTGGTCAGGGAAAGCCCAGAGCCCCGATGTCTGTGGTGCTGTAGATGCGCTGGGAATGGGCGGTGAGGAGCAGCAAGAGCTTGTGTTGCTGGCACTTTCGGTGTGGGAGCAATCGTCCGATGTTCGTGATTTTTCGGGGTTTTACTTTCAGTGGGCGCCCAGGTTCAGCTGGTGGTAAACGTCGAAGCCCTGTTGGTCAGGGAATGCCCGGAGCCCCGATGTCTGTGGTGCTGTAGATGAGCTGCCAATGTCCGGTGAGGAGCAGCAAGAGCTTGACTGGCTGGCACTTTTGGTGTGGGAGGAATCGTCCGACGTTCGTGATTTTTCGGGCTTTTATTTCAGTGGGAGCCGAGGTGCAGCTGGTGGTAAATGTCGAAGCCCTGATGGTCAGGGAAAGCCCGGAGCCCCGATGTCTGTGGTGCTGTAGATGCACTGCCAAAGTCCGGTGAGCAGCAGCAAGAGCTTGACTGGCTGACACTTTGGGTGTGGGCGCAATCGTCGGACGTTCGTGATTTTTCGGGGTTTTATTTCAGTGGGCGCCCAGGTTCAGCTGGTGGTAAACTTCTAAGACCTGTTGGTCAGGGAAAGCCCGGAGCCCCGATGTCTGTGGTGATGTAGATGCGCTGGGAATGGCCGGTGTTCAGCAGCTAGAGCTTGACCGTCTGGCACTTTTGGTGTGGGAGCAATCGTCCGACGTTCGTGATTTTTCGGGGTTCTTTTCAGTGGGAGCCCAGGTTCAGCGAGTGGCAAACGTCGAAGGCCTGTTGGTCAGGGAAAGCCCGGAGCCCCAATGTCTGTGGTGCTGTAGATGCACTGCCACTGTCCGGTGAGGAGCAGCAAGAGCTTGACTGGCTGGCACTTTTGGTGTGGGAGCAATCGTCCGACGTTCGTCATTTTTCAGGGTTTTTTTTCAGTGGGCGCCCAGGTGCAGCTGGTGGTAAATGTCGAAGGCCTGTTGGTCAGGGAAAGCCCGGAGCCACGATGTCTGTGGTGCTGTAGATGCGCTGCCAATGGCCGGTGAGGAGCAGCAAGAGCTTGGCTGGCTGGCACTTTCGTTGTGGGAGCAATCGTCCAACGTTCGTGATTTTTCGGGGTTTTACTTTCAGTGGGCGCACAGGTGCAGCTGGTGGTAAATGTCGAAGCCATGTTGGTCAGGGATAGCCCACAGCCCCGATGTCTGTGGTGCTGTAGATGCGTTGGGAATGGCCGGTGAGGAGCAGCAAGAGCATGACAGGCTGGCATTTAAGGTGTGGCAGGAATCGTCCGACGTTCGTGATTTTTGGGGTTTTTTTTTCAGGGGGCACCCAGGTGCAGCTGGTGGTAAATGTCGAAGCCCGGTTGGTCAGGGAAACCCCGGAGCCCCGATGTCTGTGGTGCTGTAGATGCGCTGGGAATGGCTGGTGAGGAGCAGCATAGCTTGACAGGCTGGCACTTTCGGTGTGGGAGCAATCGTCCGACGTTTGTGATTTTTCGGGGTTCTTTTCAGTGGGAGCCCAGCTGCAGCGAGTGGTAAACGTCGAAGCCCTGTTGGTCAGGGAAAGCCCGGAGCCCCGATGTCTGTGGTGCTGTAGATGCGCTGGGAATGGCCGGTGAGGAGCAGCAAGAGCTTGACAGGCTGGCACTTTCGGTGTGGGAGCAATCGTCCGATGTTCGTGATTTTTCGTTTATTTTTTTCAGTGGGCGCCCAGGTTCAACTGGTGGTAAACGTCGAAGCCCTGTTGGTCAGGGAAAGCTCAGAGCCCCGATGTCTGTGGTGCTGTAGATGCGCTGGGAATGGCCGGTGAGGAGCAGCAAGAGCTTGTGTTGCTGGCACTTTCGGTGTGGGAGCAATCGTCCGATGTTCGTGATTTTTCGGGGTTTTACTTTCAGTGGGCGCCCAGGTTCAGCTGGTGGTAAACGTCGAAGCCCTGTTGGTCACGGAAAGCCCGGAGCCCCGATATCTGTGATGCTGTAGATGCGCTGGGAATGGGCGGTGAGGAGCAGCAAGAGCTTGACTGTCTGGCACTTTCGGTGTGGGAGCAATCGTCCGATGTTCGTGATTTTTAGTTTATTTTTTTCAGTGGGCGCCCAGGTTCAGCTGGTGGTAAACGTCGAAGCCCTGTTGGTCAGGGAAAGCGCAGAACCCCGATGTCTGTCGTGCTGTAGATGCGCTGGGAATGGGCGGTGAGTAGCAGCAAGAGCTTGAGTTGCTGGCACTTTCGTTCTGGGAGCAATCGTCCGACGTTCGTGATTTTTCGGAGTTTTATTTCGGTGGGCGCCCAGGTGTAGCTGGTGGTAAATGTCGAAGCCCTGTTGGTCAGGGAAAGCCCGGAGCCCCGATGTCTGTGGTGCTGTAGATGCGCTGCCAATGGTCGGTGAGGAGCAGCAAGAGGCTGACATGCTGGCACTTTCGGTGTGGGAGCAATCGTCCGACGTTCGTGATTTTTGGGGTTTTTTTCAGTGGGCGCCCAGGTGCAGCTGGTGGTAAACGTTGAAGCCCTGTTCGTCAGGGAAAGCCCAGAGCCCCGATGTCTGTGGTGCTGTAGATGCACTGGGAGTGGCCGGGGAGGAGCAGCAAGAGCTTGACTGGCTGGCACTTTCGTTGTGGGAGCAATCGTCTGACGTTCGTGATTTTTCGGGGTTTTATTTCAGTGGGCGCCCAGGTGCAGCTGGTGGTAAACGTTGAAGCCCTGTTGGTCAGGGAAAGCTCGGAGCCCCGATGTCTGTGGTGCTGTAGATGCCCTGCCAATGGGCGGTGAGTAGCAGCAAGAGCTTGAGTTGCTGGCACTTTCGGTGTGGGAGCAATCGTCCGATGTTCGTGATTTTTCGTTTATTTTTTTCAGTGGGCGCCCAGGTGCAGCTGGTGGTAAACGTCGAAGCCCAGTTGGTCAGGGAAAGCCCGGAGCCCCGATGTCTGTGGTGCTGTAGATGCGCTGCCAAAGTCCGGTGAGGAGCAGCAAGAGCTTGAGTTGCTGGCACTTTTGGTGTGGGAGCAATCGTCTGACGTTCGTGATTTTTCGGGTTTTTTTTCCAGTGGGCGCCCAGGTGCAGCTGGTGGTAAATGTCGAAGCCCTGTTTGTCAGGGAAAGCCCGGAGCCCCGATGTCTGTGGTGCTGTAGATGCGCTGGGAATGGCCGGTGAGGAACAGCAGGAGCTTGTGTTGCTGGCACTTTCGGTGTGGGTGCAATCGTCCGACGTTCGTGATTTTTCGGGGTTCTTTTCAGTGGGAGCCCAGGTGCAGCGAGTGGTAAACGTCGAAGCCCTGTTGGTCAGGGAAAGCCTGGAGCCCCGATGTCTGTGGTGCTGTAGATGCGCTGCCAATGGCCGGTGAGGAGCAGCAAGAGCTTGACTGGCTGGCACTTTTGGTGTGGGAGCAATTGTCCGATGTTCGTGATTTTTCTTTTATTTTTTTCAGTGGGCGCCCAGGTTCAGCTGGTGGTAAACGTCGAAGCCCTGTTGGTCAGGGAAAGCCCGGAGCTCCGATGTCTGTAGTACTGTACATGAGCTGCCAGTGGCCGGTGAGGAACTGCAAGAGCTTGACTGGCTGGCACTTTGGGTGTGGGATCAATTGTCCGACGTTTTCGATTTTTCAGGGTTTTTTTTCAGTGGCCAACTAGGTGCAGCTGGTGGTAAATGTCGAAGGCCTGTTGGTCAGGGAAAGCCCAGAGCCGCGATGTCTGTGGTGCTGTAGATGCGCTGCCAATGGCCGGTGAGGAGCAGCAAGAGCTTGACTGGCTGGCACTTTCAGTGTGGGAGCAATTGTCCGACGTTTGTGATTTTTCGCGGTTTTTTTCAGTGGGCACCCAGGTGCAGCTGGTGGTAAACGTCGAAGCCCTGTTGTTCAGGGAAAGCGCAGAACCCCGATGTCTGTGGTGCTGTAGATGCACTGCCAAAGTCCGGTGTGTAGCAGCAAGAGCTTGAGTTGCTGGCACTTTCGGTGTGGGAGGAATCGTCCGACGTTCGTGATTTTTCGGGGTTTTATTTCAGTTGGCGCCCAGTTGCAGCTGGTGGTAAACGTCGAAGCCCTGTTGGTCAGGGAAAGCCCGGAGCCCCGATGTCTGTGGTGCTGTAGATGCGCTGGGAATGGCCGGTGAGAAGCAGCAAGAACTTGTGTTGCTGGCACTTTCGGTGTGTGAGCAATCGACCGATGTTCGTGATTTTTTGGGGGTTCTTTTCAGTGGGCGCCCAGGTGCAGCTGGTGGTAAACGTCGAAGCCCTGTTCGTCAAGGAAAGTCCAGAGCCCCGATGTCAGTGGTGCTGTAGATGCGCTGGCAATGGCTGGTGAGGAGTAGCTACAGCTTGACAGGCTGGCACTTTCGGTGTTGGAGCAATCGTCCGACGTTCGTGATTTTTCGGGGTTTTTTTTCAGTGGGCGCCCAGGTTCAGCTGGTGGTAAACTTCTAAGCCCTGTTGGTCAGGGAAAGCCCGGAGCCCCGATGTCTGTGGTGCTGTAGATGCGCTGCCAATGGCCGGTGAGGAGCAGCAAGAGGCTGACATGCTGGCACTTTCGGTGTGGGAGGAATCGTCCGACGTTCGTGAGTTTTCGGGGTTTTTTTCAGTGGGCGCCCAGGTGCAGCTGGTGGTAAACGTCGAAGCCCTGTTGGTCAGGGAAAGCCCGGAGCCCCGATGTCTGTGGTGCTGTAGATGCGCTGCCAATGGGCGGTGAGTAGCAGCAAGAGCTTGAGTTCCTGGCACTTTCGTTGTGGGAGCAATCGTCCGACGTTCGTGATTTTTCGGGGTTTTATTTCAGTGTGCGCCCAGGTGCAGCTGGTGGTAAATGTCGAAGCCCTGTTGGTCAGGGAAAGCCCGGAGCCCCGATGTCTGTGGTGCTGTAGATGCGCTGGGAATGGGCGGTGAGGAGCAGCAAGAGCTTGACTGGCTGGCACTTTCGTTGTGGGATCAATCGTCTGATCTTCGTGATTTTTCGTTTACTTTTTTCAGTGGGCGCCCAGGTTCAGCTGGTGGTAAACGTCGAAGCCCTGTTGGTCAGGGAAAGCCCGGAGCCCCGATGTCTGTGGTGCTGTAGATGTGCTGGGAACGGCCGGTGAGGAGCAGCAAGAGCTTGTGTTGCTGGCACTTTCGGTGTGGGAGCAATCGTCCGATGTTCGTGATTTTTCGGGGGTTCTTTTCAGTGGGAGCCCAGGTGCAGCTGGTGGTAAATGTCGAAGCTTGGTTCGTCATGGAAAGCCCGGAGCTCCGATGTCTGTGGTGCTGTAGATGCGCTGCCAATGGGCGGTGAGGAGCAGCAAGAGCTTGACTGGCTGGCACTTTCGGTGTGGGAGCAATCGTCCGACGTTTGTGATTTTTCGGTGTTCTTTTCAGTGGGAGCCCAGGTGCAGCGGGTGGTAAACGTCGAAGCCCTGTTGGTCAGGGAAAGCCCGGAGCCCCGATGTCTGTGGTGCTGTAGATGCGCTGCCAATGGCCGGTGAATAGCAGCAAGAGCTTGACTGGCTGGCACTTTCAATGTGGGAACAATCGTCCGACGTTCGTGATTTTTCGGGTTTTTTTTCCAGTGCGCGCCCAGGTTCAGCTGGTGGTAAACGTCGAAGCCCTGTTCGTCAGGGAAAGCCCGGAGCCGCGATGTCTGTGGTGCTGTAGATGCGCTGGGAATGGGAGATGAGTAGCAGCAAGAGCTTGAGTTGCTGGCACTTTCGATGTGGGAGCAATCGTGCGATGTTCGTGATTTTTCGTTTATTTTTTTCAGTGGGCGCCCAGGTGCAGCTGGTGGTAAACGTTGAAGCCCTGTTGGTCAGGGAAAGCCCGGAGCCCCGATGTCTGTGGTGCTGTAGATGCGCCTCCAATGGCCGGTGAGGAGCAGCAAGAGCTTGACAGGCTGGCATTTAAGGTGTGGCAGGAATCGTCCGACATTTGTGATTTTTGGGGTTTTTTTTTCAGGGGGCACCCAGGTGCAGCTGGTGGTAAATGTCGAAGCCCTGTTGGTCAGGGAAAGCCCGGAGCCACGATGTCTGTGGTGCTGTAGATGCGCTGCCCATGGCCCGTGAGTAGCAGCAAGAGCTTGACTGACTGGGACTTTTGGTGTGGGAGCAATCGTCCGACGTTCGTGATTTTTCGTGGTTTTAATTTCAGTGGGCGCCCAGGTGCAGCTGGTGGTAAATGTCGAAGCCCTGTTGGTCAGGGAAAGCCCGGAGCCCCGATGTCTGTGGTGCTTTAGATGCGCTGCCAATGGCCGGTGAGGAGCAGCAAGAGCTTGACTGGCTGGCATTTAAGGTGTGGCAGAAATCGTCCGATATTTGTGATTTTTGGGGTTTTTTTTTTCAGGGGGCACCCAGGTGCAGCTGGTGGTAAATGTCGAAGCCCTGTTGGTCAGGGAAAGCCCGGAGCCCCGATGTCTGTGGTGCTGTAGATGCGCTGCCCATGGCCGGTGAGGAGCAGCAAGAGCTTGACTGGCTGGCACTTTCGGTGTGGGAGCAATCGTGCGATGTTCGTGATTTTTCGTTTACTTTTTTCAGTGGGCGCCCAGGTGCAGCTGGTGGTAAACGTCGAAGCCCTGTTGTTCAGGGAAAGCGCAGAACCCCGATGTCTGTGGTGCTGTAGATGCACTGCCAAAGTCCGGTGAGTAGCAGCAAGAGCTTGAGTTGCTGGCACTTTCGGTGTGGGAGCAATCGTCCGACGTTTGTGATTTTTCGGGGTTTTTTTCAGCGGGCGCCCAGGTGCAGCTGGTGGTAAACGTCGAAGCCCTGTTGGTCAGGGAAAGCGCAGAGCCCCGATGTCTGTGGTGCTGTAGATGCGCTGCCAATGGCCGGTGAGGAGCAGCAAGAGCTTGACTGGCTGGCACTTCAGGTGTGGGAGCAATCGTCCGACGTTTGTGATTTTTCGTTTATTTATTTCAGTGGGCGCCCAGGTGCAGCTGGTGGTAAATGTCGAAGCCCTGTTCGTCAGGGAAAGCCCGGAGCCGGGATGTCTGTGGTGCTGTAGATTCACTGCCCATGGCCGGTGAGGAGCAGCAAGAGCTTGACTGGCTGGCACTTTTGGTGTGGGAGCAATCGTCCGACGTTTTTCATTTTTCAGGGTTTTTTTTCAGTGGGTAACCAGGTGCAGCTGGTGGTAAATGTCGAAGCCCTGTTGGTCAGGGAAAGCCCGGAGCCGTGATGTCTGTGGTGCTGTAGATGCGGTGCCAATGGCCGGTGAGGAGCAGCAAGAGCTTGACTGACTGGGACTTTCGGTGTGGGAGCAATCGTCCGACGTTTGTGATATTTGGGGATTTTTTTTCCAGTGGGCGCCCAAGTTCAGCTGGTAGTAAACTTCTAAGCCCTGTTGGTCAGGGAAAGCCCGGAGCCCCGATGTCTGTGGTGCTGTAGATGCGCTGGGAATGGGAGGTGAGGAGCAGCTAGAGCTTGACTGGCTGGCACTTTCGGTGTGGGAGCAATCGTCCGACGTTTGTGATTTTTCGTTTATTTTTTTCAGTGGGCGCCCAGGTTCAGCTGGTGGTAAATGTCGAAGCCCTGTTGGTCAGGGAAAGCCCGCAGCCCCGATATCTGTGATGCTGTAGATGAGCTGCCAATGGCCGGTGAGGAGCAGCAAGAGCTTGACTGTCTGGCACTTTCGGTGTGGGAGCAATCGTCCGACGTTCGTGATTTTTCGGGGTTTTTTTTCAGTGGGCGCCCAGGTTCAGCTGGTGGTAAACGTCGAAGCCCTGTTGTTCAGGGAAAGCGCAGAACCCCAATGTCTGTGGTGCTGTAGATGCACTGCCAAAGTCTGGTGAGGAGCAGCAAGAGCTTGACTGGCTGGCACTTTCGGTGTGGGAGCAATCGTCCGACGTTTGTGATTTTTCATTTATTTTTTTCAGTGGGCGCCCAGGTGCAGCGGGTGGTAAACGTCGAAGCCGTGTTCGTCAGGGAAAGCCCAGAGCCCTGATGTCTGTGGTGCTGTAGATGCGCTGGGAATGGGCGGTGAGGCGCAGCAAGAGCTTGACAGGCTGGCATTTAAGGTGTGGCAGGAATCGTCCGACATTTGTGATTTTTCGGGGTTTTTTTTCAGTGGGCGCCCAGGTGCAGCTGGTGGTAAATGTCGAAGCCCTGTTGGTCAGGGAAAGCCCAGAGCCCCGATGTCTGTGGTGCTGTAGATGCGCTGGGAATGGCCGGTGAGGAGCAGCAAGAGCTTGACTGGCTGGCACTTTCGGTGTGGGAGCAATCGTCCGACGTTTTTGATTTTTCAGGGTTTTTTTTCAGTGCGTAACCAGGTGCAGCTGGTGGTAAACGTCGAAGCCCTGTTGGTCAGGGAAATCCCGGAGCCCCGATGTCTGTGGTGCGGTAGATGCACTGCCAAAGTCCGGTGAGGAGCAGCAAGAGCTTGAGTTGCTGGCACTTTCGATGTGGGTGCAATCGTCTGACGTTCGTGATTTTTGGGGTTTTTTTTCAGTGGGCAACCAGGTGCAGCTGGTGGTAAACGTCGAAGCCCTGTTGGTCAGGGAAATCCCGGAGCCCCGATGTCTGTGGTGCTGTAGATGCGCTGCCAATAGCCGGTGAGGAGCAGCAAGAGGCTGACATGCTGGCACTTTCGATGTGGGTGCAATCGTCTGACGTTCGTGATTTTTGGGGTTTTTTTTTCACTGGGCGCCCAGGTGCAGCTGGTGGTAAATGTCGAAGCCCTGTTGGTCAGGGAAAGCCCGGAGCCCCGATGTCTGTGGTGCTGTAGATGCGCTGGGAATGGCCGGTGAGGAGCAGCAAGAGCTTGACTGGCTGGCACTTTCAGTGTGGGAGCAATAGTCCGACGTTTGTGATTTTTGGGGGTTTTATTTCAGTGGGCGCCCAGGTTCAGCTGGTGGTAAACGTCGAAGCCCAGTTGGTCAGGGAAAGCCCGGAGCCCCGATGTCTGTGGTGCTGTAGATGCGCTGGGAATGGGAGGTGAGTAGCAGCAAGAGCTTGAGTTGCTGGCACTTTCGGTGTGGGAGCAATCGTCCGACGTTCGTGATTTTTCAGGGTTTTATTTCAGTGGGCGCCCAGGTGCAGCTGGTGGTAAACGTCGAAGCCCTGTTGGTCAGGGAAAGCTCGGAGCCCCGATGTCTGTGGTGCTGTAGATGCGCTGCCAATGGGCGGTGAGGAGCAGCAAGAGCTTGAGTTGCTGGCACTTTCAGTGTGGGAATAATCATCCGATGTTCGTGATTTTTAGTTTAATTTTTCAGTGGGCGCCCAGGTTCAGCTGGTGGTAAATGTCGAAGCCCTGTTGGTCAGGGAAAGCGCAGAAACCCAATGTCTGTGGTGCTGTAGATGCACTGCCAAAGTCTGGTGAGTAGCAGCAAGAGCTTGAGTTGCTGGCACTTTCGTTGTGGGAGCAATCGTCTGACGTTCGTGATTTTTCGGAGTTTTATTTCAGTGGGCGCCCAGGTGCAGCTGGTGGTAAACGTTGAAGCCCTGTTGGTCAGGGAAAGCTCGGAGCCCTGATGTCTGTGGTGCTGTAGATGCACTGCCAAAGTCCGGTGAGTAGCAGCAAGAGCTTGAGTTGCTGGCACTTTCGTTGTGGGAGCAATCGTCCGACGTTCGTGATTTTTCGGGGTTTTATTTCAGTGGGCGCCCAGGTGCAGCTGGTGGTAAACGTCGAAGCCCTGTTGGTCAGGGAAAGCCCGGAGCCCCGATGTCTGTGGTGCTGTAGATGCGCTGCCAAAGTCTGGTGAGTAGCAGCAAGAGCTTGAGTTGCTGGCACTTTCGTTGTGGGAGCAATCGTCTGACGTTCGTGATTTTTCGGAGATATATTTCAGTGGGCGCCCAGGTGCAGCTGGTGGTAAACGTTGAAGCCCTGTTGGTCAGGGAAAGCTCGGAGCCCCGATGTCTGTGGTGCTGTAGATGCCCTGCCAATGGGCGGTGAGTAGCAGCAAGAGCTTGAGTTGCTGGCAGTTTCGGTGTGGGAGCAATCGTCCGATATTCATGATTTTTCGTTTATTTTTTTCAGTGGGCGCCCAGGTGCAGCTGGTGGTAAACGTCGAAGCCCTGTTCGTCAGGGAAAGCCCGGAGCCGCGATGTCTGTGGTGCTGTAGATGCACTGCCAAAGTCCGGTGAGTAGCAGCAAGAGCTTGAGTTGCTGGCACTTTCGTTGTGGGAGCAATCGTCCGACGTTCGTGATTTTTCGGGGTTCTTTTCAGTGGGAGCCCAGGTGCAGCTGGTGGTAAACGTCGAAGGCCTGTTGGTCAGGGAAAGCCCGGAGCTCCGATGTCTGTGGTGCTGTAGATGAGCTGCCAGTGGCCGGTGAGGAACTGCAAGAGCTTGACTGGCTGGCACTTTCGGTGTGGGATCAATTGTCCGACGTTTTTGATTTTTCAGGGTTTTTTTTCAGTGGCCAACTAGGTGCAGCTGGTGGTTAATGTCGAAGGCCTGTTGGTCAGGGAAAGCCCAGAGCCGCGATGTCTGTGGTGCTGTAGATGCGCTGCCAATGGCCGGTGAGGAGCAGCAAGAGCTTGAGTTGCTGGCACTTTCGGTGTGGGAGGAATCGTCCGACGTTCGTGATTTTTCGGGGTTTTATTTCAGTGGGCGCCCAGGTTCAGCTGGTGGTAAACTTCTAAGCCCTGTTGGTCAGGGAAAGCCCGGAGCCCCGATGTCTGTGGTGCTGTAGATGCGCTGGGAATGGCCGGTGTTCAGCAGCTAGAGCTTGACTGTCTGGCACTTTTGGTGTGGGAGCAATCGTCCGACGTTCGTGATTTTTCGGGGTTCTTTTCAGTGGGAGCCGAGGTGCAGCTGGTGGTAAATGTCGAAGCCCTGATGGTCAGGGAAAGCCCGGAGCCCCGATGTCTGTGGTGCTGTAGATGCGCTGGGAATGGCCGGTGTTCAGCAGCTAGAGCTTGACTGGCTGGCACTTTCGGTGTGGGAGCAATCGTCCGACGTTCGTGATTTTTCAGGGTTTTACTTTCAGTGGGCGCACAGGTGCAGCTGGTGGTAAACGTCGAAGCCCTGTTGGTCAAGGAAAGCCCACAGCCCCGATGTCTGTGGTGCTGTAGATGCGCTGGGAATGGGCGGTGAGGAGCAGCAAGAGCTTGAGTTGCTGGCACTTTCAGTGTAGGAGCAATCGTCGGACGTTTGTGATTTTTGGGGATTTTTATTCACTGGGCGCCCAGGTTCAGCTGGTGGTAAACGTCGAAGCCCTGTTGGTCAGGGAAAGCCCGGAGCCCCGATGTCTGTGGTGCTGTAGATGCACTGCCAATAGCCGGTGAGGAGCAGCAAGAGCTTGAGTTGCCCACACTTTCAGTGTGGGAGCAATCGTCCGACGTTTTTGATTTTTCAGGGTTTTTTTTCAGTGGGTAACCAGGTGCAGCTGGTGGTAAATGTCGAAGCCCTGTTGGTCAGGGAAAGCCCGGAGCCCCGATGTCTGTGGTGCTGTAGATGCGCTGGGAATGGCCGGTGAGGAGCAGCAAGAGCTTCATTGGCTGGCACTTTTGCTGTGGGAGCAATCGTCCGACGTTCGTGATTTTTCTTTAATTTTTTTCAGTGGGCGCCCAGGTTCAGCGGGTGGTAAACGTCGAAGCCCTGTTGGTCAGGGAAAGCCCGGAGCCGCGATGTCTGTGGTGCTGTAGATGCGCTGCCAAAGTCCGGTGAGTAGCAGCAGGACCTTGAGTTGCTGGCACTTTCGTTGTGGGAGCAATCGTCCGACGTTCGTGATTTTTCGGAGTTTTATTTCAGTGGGCGCCCAGGTGCAGCTGGTGGTAAATGTCGAAGCCCTGTTGGTCAGGGAAAGCCCGGAGCCCCGATGTCTGTGGTGCTGTAGATGCGCTGCCAATGGCCGGTGAGGAGCAGCAAGAGCTTGACTGTCTGGCACTTTCGGTGTGGGTGCAATCGTCCGACGTTCGTGATTTTTGGGGTTTTTTTCAGTGGGCGCCCAGGTGCAGCTGGTGGTAAACGTTGAAGCCCTGTTGGTCAGGGAAAGCTCGGAGCCCCGATGTCTGTGGTGCTGTAGATGCACTGGGAGTGTCCGGTGAGGAGCAGCAAGAGCTTGACTGGCTGGCACTTTCGTTGTGGGAGCAATCGTCCGACGTTTGTGATTTTTCGGGGTTTTATTTCAGTGGGCGCCCAGGTGCAGCTGGTGGTAAACGTTGAAGCCCTGTTGGTCAGGGAAAGCTCGGAGCCCCGATGTCTGTGGTGCTGTAGATGCCCTGCCAATGGGCGGTGAGTAGCAGCAAGAGCTTGAGTTGCTGGCACTTTCGGTGTGGGAGCAATCGTCCGATGTTCATGATTTTTCGTTTATTTTTTTCAGTGGGCGCCCAGGTGCAGCTGGTGGTAAACGTCGAAGCCCTGTTGGTCAGGGAAAGCCCGGAGCCCCGATGTCTGTGGTGCTGTAGATGCGCTGGGAATGGGCGGTGAGGAGCAGCAAGAGCTTGTGTTGCTGGCACTTTCGGTGTGGGAGCAATCGTCCGATGTTCGTGATTTTTAGTTTAATTTTTCAGTGGGCGCCCAGGTTCAGCTGGTGGTAAATGTCGAAGCCCTGTTGGTCAGGGAAAGCGCAGAAACCCAATGTCTGTGGTGCTGTAGATGCACTGCCAAAGTCTGGTGAGTAGCAGCAAGAGCTTGAGTTGCTGGCACTTTCGTTGTGGGAGCAATCGTCTGACGTTCGTGATTTTTCGGAGTTTTATTTCAGTGGGCGCCCAGGTGCAGCTGGTGGTAAACGTTGAAGCCCTGTTGGTCAGGGAAAGCTCGGAGCCCTGATGTCTGTGGTGCTGTAGATGCACTGCCAAAGTCCGGTGAGTAGCAGCAAGAGCTTGAGTTGCTGGCACTTTCGTTGTGGGAGCAATCGTCCGACGTTCGTGATTTTTCGGGGTTTTATTTCAGTGGGCGCCCAGGTGCAGCTGGTGGTAAACGTCGAAGCCCTGTTGGTCAGGGAAAGCCCGGAGCCCCGATGTCTGTGGTGCTGTAGATGCGCTGCCAAAGTCTGGTGAGTAGCAGCAAGAGCTTGAGTTGCTGGCACTTTCGTTGTGGGAGCAATCGTCTGACGTTCGTGATTTTTCGGAGATATATTTCAGTGGGCGCCCAGGTGCAGCTGGTGGTAAACGTTGAAGCCCTGTTGGTCAGGGAAAGCTCGGAGCCCCGATGTCTGTGGTGCTGTAGATGCCCTGCCAATGGGCGGTGAGTAGCAGCAAGAGCTTGAGTTGCTGGCAGTTTCGGTGTGGGAGCAATCGTCCGATATTCATGATTTTTCGTTTATTTTTTTCAGTGGGCGCCCAGGTGCAGCTGGTGGTAAACGTCGAAGCCCTGTTCGTCAGGGAAAGCCCGGAGCCGCGATGTCTGTGGTGCTGTAGATGCACTGCCAAAGTCCGGTGAGTAGCAGCAAGAGCTTGAGTTGCTGGCACTTTCGTTGTGGGAGCAATCGTCCGACGTTCGTGATTTTTCGGGGTTCTTTTCAGTGGGAGCCCAGGTGCAGCTGGTGGTAAACGTCGAAGGCCTGTTGGTCAGGGAAAGCCCGGAGCTCCGATGTCTGTGGTGCTGTAGATGAGCTGCCAGTGGCCGGTGAGGAACTGCAAGAGCTTGACTGGCTGGCACTTTCGGTGTGGGATCAATTGTCCGACGTTTTTGATTTTTCAGGGTTTTTTTTCAGTGGCCAACTAGGTGCAGCTGGTGGTTAATGTCGAAGGCCTGTTGGTCAGGGAAAGCCCAGAGCCGCGATGTCTGTGGTGCTGTAGATGCGCTGCCAATGGCCGGTGAGGAGCAGCAAGAGCTTGAGTTGCTGGCACTTTCGGTGTGGGAGGAATCGTCCGACGTTCGTGATTTTTCGGGGTTTTATTTCAGTGGGCGCCCAGGTTCAGCTGGTGGTAAACTTCTAAGCCCTGTTGGTCAGGGAAAGCCCGGAGCCCCGATGTCTGTGGTGCTGTAGATGCGCTGGGAATGGCCGGTGTTCAGCAGCTAGAGCTTGACTGTCTGGCACTTTTGGTGTGGGAGCAATCGTCCGACGTTCGTGATTTTTCGGGGTTCTTTTCAGTGGGAGCCGAGGTGCAGCTGGTGGTAAATGTCGAAGCCCTGATGGTCAGGGAAAGCCCGGAGCCCCGATGTCTGTGGTGCTGTAGATGCGCTGGGAATGGCCGGTGTTCAGCAGCTAGAGCTTGACTGGCTGGCACTTTCGGTGTGGGAGCAATCGTCCGACGTTCGTGATTTTTCAGGGTTTTACTTTCAGTGGGCGCACAGGTGCAGCTGGTGGTAAACGTCGAAGCCCTGTTGGTCAGGGAAAGCCCACAGCCCCGATGTCTGTGGTGCTGTAGATGCGCTGGGAATGGGCGGTGAGGAGCAGCAAGAGCTTGAGTTGCTGGCACTTTCAGTGTAGGAGCAATCGTCGGACGTTTGTGATTTTTGGGGATTTTTATTCACTGGGCGCCCAGGTTCAGCTGGTGGTAAACGTCGAAGCCCTGTTGGTCAGGGAAAGCCCGGAGCCCCGATGTCTGTGGTGCTGTAGATGCACTGCCAATAGCCGGTGAGGAGCAGCAAGAGCTTGAGTTGCCCACACTTTCAGTGTGGGAGCAATCGTCCGACGTTTTTGATTTTTCAGGGGTTTTTTTCAGTGGGTAACCAGGTGCAGCTGGTGGTAAATGTCGAAGCCCTGTTGGTCAGGGAAAGCCCGGAGCCCCGATGTCTGTGGTGCTGTAGATGCGCTGGGAATGGCCGGTGAGGAGCAGCAAGAGCTTCATTGGCTGGCACTTTTGCTGTGGGAGCAATCGTCCGACGTTCGTGATTTTTCTTTAATTTTTTTCAGTGGGCGCCCAGGTTCAGCGGGTGGTAAACGTCGAAGCCCTGTTGGTCAGGGAAAGCCCGGAGCCGCGATGTCTGTGGTGCTGTAGATGCGCTGCCAAAGTCCGGTGAGTAGCAGCAGGACCTTGAGTTGCTGGCACTTTCGTTGTGGGAGCAATCGTCCGACGTTCGTGATTTTTCGGAGTTTTATTTCAGTGGGCGCCCAGGTGCAGCTGGTGGTAAATGTCGAAGCCCTGTTGGTCAGGGAAAGCCCGGAGCCCCGATGTCTGTGGTGCTGTAGATGCGCTGCCAATGGCCGGTGAGGAGCAGCAAGAGCTTGACTGTCTGGCACTTTCGGTGTGGGTGCAATCGTCCGACGTTCGTGATTTTTGGGGTTTTTTTCAGTGGGCGCCCAGGTGCAGCTGGTGGTAAACGTTGAAGCCCTGTTGGTCAGGGAAAGCTCGGAGCCCCGATGTCTGTGGTGCTGTAGATGCACTGGGAGTGTCCGGTGAGGAGCAGCAAGAGCTTGACTGGCTGGCACTTTCGTTGTGGGAGCAATCGTCCGACGTTTGTGATTTTTCGGGGTTTTATTTCAGTGGGCGCCCAGGTGCAGCTGGTGGTAAACGTTGAAGCCCTGTTGGTCAGGGAAAGCTCGGAGCCCCGATGTCTGTGGTGCTGTAGATGCCCTGCCAATGGGCGGTGAGTAGCAGCAAGAGCTTGAGTTGCTGGCACTTTCGGTGTGGGAGCAATCGTCCGATGTTCATGATTTTTCGTTTATTTTTTTCAGTGGGCGCCCAGGTGCAGCTGGTGGTAAACGTCGAAGCCCTGTTGGTCAGGGAAAGCCCGGAGCCCCGATGTCTGTGGTGCTGTAGATGCGCTGGGAATGGGCGGTGAGGAGCAGCAAGAGCTTGTGTTGCTGGCACTTTCGGTGTGGGAGCAATCGTCCGATGTTCGTGATTTTTCGGGGTTTTACTTTCAGTGGGCGCCCAGGTTCAGCTGGTGGTAAACGTCGAAGCCCTGTTGGTCAGGGAAAGCCCGGAGCCCCGATGTCTGTGGTGCTGTAGATGCGCTGCCAATGGCCGGTGAGGAGCAGCAAGAGCTTGACTGGCTGGCACTTTCGGTGTGGGAGCAATCGTCCGACGTTCGTGATTTTTCGGGGTTTTACTTTCAGTGGGCGCCCAGGTTCAGCTGGTGGTAAACGTCGAAGCCCTGTTGGTCAGGGAAAGCCCGGAGCCCCGATGTCTGTGGTGCTGTAGATGCGCTGCCAAGGTCCGGTGAGTAGCAGCAAGAGCTTGAGTTGCTGGCACTTTCGTTGTGGGAGCAATCGTCCGACGTTCGTGATTTTTCGGGGTTTTATTTCAGTGGGGGCCCAGGTTCAGCTGGTGGTAAATGTCGAAGCCCTGATGGTCAGGGAAAGCCCGGAGCCGCGATGTCTGTGGTGCTGTAGGTGCGCTGCCAATGGCCGGTGAGGAGCAGCAAGAGCTTGACTGGCTGGCACTTTCAATGTGGGAACATTCGTCCGACGTTCGTGATTTTTCGGGTTTTTTTTCCAGTGGGCGCCCAGGTTCAGCTGGTGGTAAACGTCGAAGCCCTGTTCGTCAGGGAAAGCCCGGAGCCCCGATGTCTGTGGTGCTGTAGATGCGCTGGGAATGGCCGGTGAGGAGCAGCAAGACCTTGTGTTGCTGGCACTTTCGGTGTGGGAGCAATCGTCCGACGTTCGTGATTTTTCGGGGTTCTTTTCAGTGGGAGCCCAGGTGCAGCGAGTGGTAAACGTCGAAGCCCTGTTGGTCAGGGAAAGCCCGGAGCTCCGATGTCTGTGGTGCTGTAGATGCGCTGCCAATGGCCGGTGAGGAGCAGCAAGACCTTGACAGGCTGGCACTTTCGGTGTGGGAGCAATCGTCCGACGTTCGTGATTTTTCGGGGTTCTTTTCAGTGGGAGCCCAGGTGCAGCGAGTGGTAAACGTTGAAGCCCTGTTGGTCAGGGAAAGCCCGGAGCCCCGATGTCTGTGGTGCTGTAGATGCGCTGCCAATGGCCGGTGAGGAGCAGCAAGAGCTTGACTGGCTGGCACTTTCGGTGTGGGAGCAATCGTCCGACGTTTGTGATTTTTCGTTTATTTTTTTCAGTGGGCGCCCAGGTGCAGCGGGTGGTAAACGTTGAAGCCCAGTTGGTCAGGGAAAGCCCGGAGCCCCGATGTCTGTGGTGCTGTAGATGCCCTGCCAATGGGCAGTGAGTAGCAGCAAGAGCTTGAGTTGCTGGCAGTTTCGGTGTGGGAGCAATCGTCCGATATTCATGATTTTTCGTTTATTTTTTTCAGTGGGCGCCCAGGTGCAGCTGGTGGTAAACGTCGAACGCTGTTCGTCAGGGAAAGCCTGGAGCCCCGATGTCTGTGGTGCTGTAGATGCACTGCCAAAGTCCGGTGAGTAGCAGGAAGAGCTTGAGTTCCTGGCAGTTTCGTTGTGGGAGCAATCGTCCGACGTTCGTGATTTTTCGGGGTTTTATTTCAGTGGGAGCCCAGGTGCAGCTGGTGGTAAATGTCGAAGCCCTGATGGTCAGGGAAAGCCCGGAGCCCCGATGTCTGTGGTGCTGTAGATGTGCTGCCAATGGCCGGTGAGGAGCAGCAAGAGCTTGAGTTGCTGGCACTTTCGTTGTGGGAGCAATCGTCCGACGTTCGTGATTTTTCGGGTTTTTTTTCCAGTGGGCGCCCAGGTTCAGCTGGTGGTAAACGTCGAAGCCCTGTTGGTCAGGGAAAGCCCGGAGCCCCGATGTCTGTGGTGCTGTAGATGCGCTGGGAATGGCCGGTGTTCAGCAGCTAGAGCTTGACTGTCTGGCACTTTTGGTGTGGGAGCAATCGTCCGACGTTAGTGATTTTTCGGGGTTCTTTTCAGTGGGAGCACAGGTGCAGCTGGTGGTAAACGTCGAAGGCCTGTTGGTCAGGGAAAGCCCAGAGCCCCGATGTCTGTGGTGCTGTAGATGCGCTGGGAATGGCCGGTGAGGAGCAGCAAGAGCTTGAGTTGCTGGCACTTTCGGTGTGGGAGGAATCGTCCGACGTTCGTGATTTTTCGGGGTTTTATTTCACTGGGCTCCCAGGTTCAGCTGGTGGTAAACGTCGAAGCCCTGTTGGTCAGGGAAAGCCCGGAGCCCCGATGTCTGTGGTGCTGTAGATGCGCTGCCAATGGCCGGTGAGGAGCAGCAAGAGGTTGACTGGCTGGCACTTTTGGTGTGGGAGCAATCGTCCGACGTTCGTGATTTTTCGGGGTTCTTTTCAGTGGGAGCCCAGGTTCAGCGAGTGGTAAACGTCGAAGGCCTGTTGGTCAGGGAAAGCCCGGAGCCCCGATGTCTGTGGTGCTGTAGATGCGCTGGGAATGGGCGGTGAGGAGCAGCAAGAGCTTGACTGGCTGGCACTTTCGGTGTGGGAGCAAACGTGCGATGTTCGTGATTTTTCGTTTATTTTTTTCAGTGGGCGCCCAGGTTCAGCTGGTGGTAAACGTTGAAGCCCTGTTGTTCAGGGAAAGCGCAGAACCCCGATGTCTGTGGTGCTGTAGATGCACGGCCAAAGTCCGGTGAGTAGCAGCAAGAGCTTGAGTTGCTGGCACTTTCGGTGAGGGAGGAATCGTCCGACGTTCGTGATTTTTCGGGGTTCTTTTCAGTGGGAGCACAGGTGCAGCTGGTGGTAAATGTCGAAGCCCTGTTGGTCAGGGAAAGCCCGGAGCCCCGATGTCTGTGGTGCTGTAGATGCGCTGCCAATGGCCGGTGAGGAGCAGCAAGAGCTTGACTGGCTGGCACTTTGGGTGTGGGAGCAATCGTCGGACGTTCGTGATTTTTCGGGGTTTTATTTCAGTGGGCGCCCAGGTGCAGCGGGTGGTAAACGTTGAAGCCCTGTTGGTCAGGGAAAGCGCAGAACCCCGATGTCTGTGGTGCTGTAGATGCACTGCCAAAGTCCGGTGAGGAGCAGCAAGAGCTTGAGTTGCTGGCACTTTCGGTGTGGGAGGAATCGTCCGACGTTCGTGATTTTTCGGGGTTTTTTTTCCGTGGGCGCCCAGGTGCAGCGGGTGGTAAACGTCGAAGCCCTGTTGGTCAGGGAAAGCCCGGAGCCCCGATGTCTGTGGTGCTGTAGATGCGCTGGGAATGGCCGGTGAGGAGCAGCAAGAGCTTGACTGGCTGGCACTTTTGGTGTGGGAGCAATAGTCCGATGTTTGTGATTATTCGGGGTTTTATTTCAGTGGGAGCCCAGGTGCAGCTGGTGGTAAACGTCGAAGCCCTGTTGGTCAGGGAAAGCCCGGAGCCCCGATGTCTGTGGTGCTGTAGATGCACTGCCAAAGTCCGGTGAGGAGCAGCAAGAGCTTGACTGGCTGGCACTTTGGGTGTGGGAGCAATCGTCCGACGTTCGTGATTTTTGGGGGTTTTATTTCAGTGGGTGACCAGGTGCAGCTGGTGGTAAATGTCGAAGCCCTGTTGGTCAGGGAAAGCCCGGAGCCCCGATGTCTGTGGTGCTGTAGTTGCGCTGCCAATGGCCGGTGAGGAGCAGCAAGAGCTTGAGTTGCTGGCACTTTCGGTGTGGGAGCAATCGTCCGACGTTTGTGATTTTTCAGGGTTTTTTTTCAGTGTGTAACCAGGTGCAGCTGGTGGTAAATGTCGAAGCCCTGTTGGTCAGGGAAAGCCCGGAGCCCCGATGTCTGTGGTGCTGTAGATGCGCTGGGAATGGGCGGTGAGGAGCAGCAAGAGCTTGATTGGCTGGCACTTTCGGTGTGGGAGCAATCGTGCGATGTTCGTGATTTTTCGTTTATTTTTTTCAGTGGGCGCCCAGGTGCAGCTGGTGGTAAACGTTGAAGCCCTGTTGTTCAGGGAAAGCCCGGAGCCCCGATGTCTGTGGTGCTGTAGATGCACTGCCAAAGTCCGGTGAGTACCAGCAAGAGCTTGAGTTGCTGGCACTTTCGGTGTGGGAGGAGTCGTCCGACGTTCGTGATTTTTCGGGGTTTTACTTTCAGTGGGCGCCCAGGTGCAGCTGATGGTAAATGTCGAAGCCCTGTTCATCAGGGAAAGCCCGGAGCCCCGATGTCTGTGGTGCTGTAGATGGGCTGGCAATGGCCGGTAAGGAGCAGCAAGAGCTTGACTGGCTGGCACTTTCGGTGTGCGAGCAATCGTCCGACGTTCGTGATTCTTCGGGGTTTTACTTTCAGTGGGCGCCCAGGTGCAGCTGGTGGTAAATGTCGAAGCCCTGTTGGTCAGGGAAAGCCCGGAGCCCCGATGTCTGTGGTGCTGTAGATGCGCTGCCAATGGGCGGTGAGGAGCAGCAAGAGCTTGACTGGCTGGCACTTTCGGTGTGGGAGCAATCGTCCGACGTTCGTGATTTTTCGGGGTTTTATTTCAGTGG
The DNA here is from genome assembly GCF_036417535.1 of Chlamydotis macqueenii. NCBI lineage: Eukaryota > Metazoa > Chordata > Aves > Otidiformes > Otididae > Chlamydotis > Chlamydotis macqueenii. The sequence goes on from NW_028239168.1 coordinate 100,859, forward strand.
GCGCCCAGGTGCAGCTGGTGGTAAATGTCGAAGCCCTGTTGGTCAGGGAAAGCCCGGAGCCGCGATGTCTGTGGTGCTGTAGATGCGCTGCCAATGGCCGGTGAGGAGCAGCAAGAGCTTGACTGGCTGGCACTTTCGGTGTGGGAGCAATCGTCCGACGTTTGTGATTTTTCGTTTATTTTTTTCAGTGGGCGCCCAGGTGCAGCGGGTGGTAAACGTCGAAGCCCTGTTGGTCAGGGAAAGCCCGGAGCCCCGATGTCTGTGGTGCTGTAGATGCGCTGCCAATGGCCGGTGAGGAGCAGCAAGAGCTTGACTGGCTGGCACTTTGGGTGTGGGAGCAATCGTCCGACGTTCGTGATTTTTGGGGGTTTTATTTCAGTGGGTGACCAGGTGCAGCTGGTGGTAAATGTCGAAGCCCTGTTGGTCAGGGAAATCCCGGAGCCCCGATGTCTGTGATGCTGTAGTTGCGCTGCCAATGGCCGGTGAGGAGCAGCAAGAGCTTGAGTTGCTGGCACTTTCGGTGTGGGAGCAATCGTCCAACGTTTGTGATTTTTCAGGGTTTTTTTTCAGTGTGTAACCAGGTGCAGCTGGTGGTAAATGTCGAAGCCCTGTTGGTCAGGGAAAGCCCGGAGCCGCGATGTCTGTGGTGCTGTAGATGCGCTGGGAATGGCCGGTGAGGAGCAGCAAGAGCTTGATTTGCTGGCACTTTCGGTGTGGGAGCAATCGTGCGATGTTCGTGATTTTTCGTTTATTTTTTTCAGTGGGCGCCCAGGTGCAGCTGGTGGTAAACGTTGAAGCCCTGTTGTTCAGGGAAAGCCCGGAGCCCCGATGTCTGTGGTGCTGTAGATGCACTGCCATAGTCCGGTGAGTACCAGCAAGAGCTTGAGTTGCTGGCACTTTCGGTGTGGGAGGAATCGTCCGACGTTCGTGATTTTTCGGGGTTTTACTTTCAGTGGGCGCCCAGGTGCAGCTGATGGTAAATGTTGAAGCCCTGTTCATCAGGGAAAGCCCGGAGCCCCGATGTCTGTGGTGCTGTAGATGGGCTGGCAATGGCCGGTAAGGAGCAGCAAGAGCTTGACTGGCTGGCACTTTCGGTGTGCCAGCAATCGTCCGACGTTCGTGATTCTTCGGGGTTTTACTTTCAGTGGGCGCCCAGGTGCAGCTGGTGGTAAATGTCGAAGCCCTGTTGGTCAGGGAAAGCCCGGAGCCCCGATGTCTGTGGTGCTGTAGATGCGCTGCCAATGGGCGGTGAGGAGCAGCAAGACCTTGACAGGCTGGCACTTTCGTTGTGGGAGCAATCGTCCGACGTTCGTGATTTTTCGGGGTTTTATTTCAGTGGGCGCCCAGGTGCAGCTGGTGGTAAATGTCGAAGCCCTGTTGGTCAGGGAAAGCCCGGAGCCCCGATGTCTGTGGTGCTGTAGATGCGCTGGGAATGGCCGGTGAGGAGCAGCAAGAGCTTGACTGGCTGGCACTTTCGGTGTGGGAGCAATCGTCCGACGTTTGTGATTTTTCGTTTATTTTTTTCAGTGGGCGCCCAGGTGCAGCGGGTGGTAAACGTCGAAGCCCAGTTGGTCAGGGAAAGCCCGGAGCCCCGATGTCTGTGGTGCTGTAGATGCGCTGGGAATGGCCGGTGAGGAGCAGCAGGAGCTTGAGTTGCTGGCACTTTCGGTGTGGGAGCAATCGTCCGACGTTCGTGATTCTTTGGGGTTTTACTTTCAGTGGGTAACCAGGTGCAGCTGGTGGTAAACGTCGAAGCCCTGTTGGTCAGGGAAAGCCCGGAGCCCCGATGTCTGTGGTGCTGTAGATGCGCTGGGAATGGCCGGTGAGGAGCAGCAAGAGCTTGACTGGCTGGCACTTTGGGTGTGGGAGCAATCGTCCGATGTTCGTGATTTTTCGGGGTTTTATTTCAGTGGGCGCCCAGGTTCAGCTGGTGGTAAACTTCTAAGCCCTGTTGGTCAGGGAAAGCCCGGAGCCCCGATGTCTGTGGTGCTGTAGATGCACTGCCACTGTCCGGTGAGGAGCAGGAAGAGCTTGACAGGCTGGCACTTTTGGTGTGGGAGCAATAGTCCGACGTTAGTCATTTTTCAGGGTTTTTTTTCAGTGGGCAACTAGGTGCAGCTGGTGGTAAATGTCGAAGCCCTGTTGGTCAGGGAAAGCCCGGAGCCCCGGTGTCTGTGGTGCTGTAGATGCGCTGGGAATGGCCGGTGAGTAGCAGCAAGAGCTTGACAGGCTGGCATTTAAGGTGTGGCAGGAATCGTCCGACATTTGTGATTTCTGGGTTTTTTTTTTCAGGGGGCACCCAGGTGCAGCTGGTGGTAAATGTCGAAGCCCGGTTCGTCAGGGAAAGCCCAGAGCCGCGATGTCTTTGGTGCTGTAGATGCGCTGGGAATGGGCGGTGAGGAGCAGTAAGAGCTTGACTGGCTGGCACTTTCGGTGTGGGAGCAATAGTCCGACGTTCGTGATTTTTCGGGGTTTTTTTTCAGTGGGCGCCCAGGTTCAGCTGGTGGTAAACGTCGAAGCCCTGTTGTTCAGGGAAAGCGCAGAACCCCGATGTCTGTGGTGCTGTAGATGCACTGCCAAAGTCCGGTGAGTAGCAGCAAGAGCTTGAGTTGCTGGCACTTTCGGTGTGGGAGGAATCGTCCGACGTTCGTGATTTTTCGGGGTTTTATTTCAGTGGGAGCCCAGGTGCAGCTGGTGGTAAATGTCGAAGCCCTGTTGGTCAGGGAAAGCTCGGAGCCCCGATACCTGTGGTGCTGTAGATGCGCTGGGAATGGACGGTGAGGAGCAGCAAGAGCTTGACAGGCTGGCATTTAAGGTGTGGCAGGAATCGTCTGACATTTGTCATTTTTGGGGTTTTTATTTCAGTGGGCGCCCAGGTGCAGCTGGTGGTAAACGTCGAAGCCCTGTTGGTCAGGGAAAGCCCGGAGCCCCGATGTCTGTGGTGCTGTAGATGCGCTGGGAATGGGCGGTGAGGAGCAGCAAGAGCTTGACAGGCTGGCACTTTCGGTGTGGGAGCAATCGTCCGACGTTCGTGATTTTTGCGGTTTTTTTTTCAGTGGGCGCCCAGGTGCAGCTGGTGGTAAACGTCGAAGCCCTGTTCGTCAGGGAAATTCCAGAGCCCTGATGTCTGTGGTGCTATAGATGCGCTGGGAATGTCCGGTGAGTAGCAGCAAGAGCTTGACAGGCTGGCATTTAAGGTGTGGCAGGAATCATCCGACATTTGTGATTGTTGGAGTTTTTTTTTCAGGCGGCACCCAGGTGCAGCTGGTGGTAAACGTCGAAGCCCTGTTTGTCAGGGAAAGCCCGGAGCCCCGATGTCTGTGGTGCTGTAGATGCGCTGGGAATGGCCGGTGAGGAGCAGCAAGAGCTTGACTGGCTGGCACTTTCAATGTGGGAACAATCGTCCGACGTTCGTGATTTTTTGGGTTTTTTTTCCAGTGGGCGCCCAGGTTCAGCTGGTGGTAAACTTCGAAGCCCTGTTCGTCAGGGAATGCCCGGAGCCCCGATGTCTGTGGTGCTGTAGATGCGCTGGGAATGGCCGGTGAGGAGCAGCAAGAGATTGTGTTGCTGGCAATTTCGGTTTGGGTGCAATCGTCCGACGTTCGTGATTTTTCGGGGTTTTTTTCAGTGGGAGCCCAGGTGCAGCGACTGGTAAACGTCGAAGCCCTGATGGTCAGGGAAAGCCCGGAGCTCCGATGTCTGTGGTGCTGTAGATGAGCTGCCAGTGGCCGGTGAGGAACTGCAAGAGCTTGACTGGCTGGCACTTTCGGTGTGGGATCAATTGTCCGACGTTTTTGATTTTTCAGGGTTTTTTTTCAGTGGCCAACTAGGTGCAGCTGGTGGTAAATGTCGAAGTCCTGTTGGTCAGGGAAAGCCCAGAGCCGCGATGTCTGTGGTGCTGTAGATGCGCTGCCAATGGCCGGTGAGGAGCAGCAAGAGCTTCAGTTGCTGGCACTTTCAGTGTGGGATCAATCGTCCGACGTTTTTAATTTTTCAGGGTTTTTTTTCAGTGGTCAACCAGGTGCAGCGGGTGGTAAATGTCGAAGCCCTGTTGGTCAGGGAAAGCCCGGAGCCCCGATGTCTGTGGTGATGTAGATGCGCTGGGAATGGCCGGTGAGTAGCAGCAAGAGCTTGACTGGCTGGCACTTTCGCTGTGGGACCAATCGTCCGACGTTTGTTATTTTTCGTTTATTTTTTTCAGTGGGCGCCCAGGTTCAGCTGGTTGTAAACGTCGAAGCCCAGTTGGTCAGGGAAAGCCCGGAGCCCCGATGTCTGTGGTGCTGTAGATGCACTGCCAAAGTCCGGTGAGTAGCAGCAGGAACTTGAGTTGCTGGCACTTTCGCTGTGGGAATAATCGTCCGACGTTCGTGATTCTTCGGGGTTTTACTTTCAGTGGGCGCCCAGGTTCTGCTGGTGGTAAACTTCTAAGCCCTGATGGTCAGGGAAAGCCCGGAGCCCCGATGTCTGTGGGGCTGTAGATGCGCTGGCAATGGCCCATGAGGAGTATCAGTAGCGTGACCCGATGACAATTAAGGTGTGGGAGCAATCGTCCGACATTTGTGATTTTTGGGGATTTTTTTTAGGTGGGCGCCCAGGTGCAGCTGGTGGTAAACGTCGAAGCCCTGTTGGTCAGGGAAAGCCCGGAGCCCCGGTGTCGGTGGTGCTGTAGATGCGCTGGGAATGGCCGGTGAGGAGCAGCAAGAGCTTGACTGGCTGGCACTTTTGGTGTGGGAGCAATCGTCCGACGTTCGTGATTTTTCATTTATTTTTTTCAGTGGGCGCCCAGGTGCAGCTGGTGGTAAACGTCGAAGCCCTGTTGGTCAGGGAAAGCGGAGAACCCCGATGTCTGTGGTGCTGTAGATGCACTGCCAAAGTCCGGTGAGTAGCAGCAAGAGCTTGAGTTGCTGGCACTTTCGCTGTGGGAGCAATTGTCCAACGTTTGTGATTTTTCGGGGTTTTATTTCAGTGGGCGCCCAGGTGCAGCGGGTGGTAAACGTCGAAGCCCTGTTGGTCAGGGAAAGCGTAGAGCCCCGATGTCTGTGGTGCTGTAGATGCGCTGGGAATGGCCGGTGAGGAGCAGCAAGAGCTTGACTGGCTGGCACTTTTGGTGTGGGAGCAATCGTCCGACGTTTGTGATTATTCGGGGTTTTTTTTCAGTGGGAGCCCAGGTGCAGCTGGTGGTAACAGTCAAAGCCCTGTTGGTCAGGGAAAGTCCAGAGCCCTGATGTCTGTGGTGCTGTAGATGCGCTGGGAATGGCCGGTGAGGAGCAGCAAGAGCTTGACAGGCTGGCATTTAAGGTGTGGCAGGAATCGTCCAACATTTGTGATTTTTCGGGGTTTTTTTTCAGTGGGCGCCCAGGTGCAGCTGGTGGTAAACGTCGAACCCCTGTTTGTCAGCGAAAGCCCGGAGCCCCGATGTCTGTGGTGCTGTAGATGCGCTGCCAATGGCCGGTGAGGAGCAGCAAGAGCTTGTGTTGCTGGCACTTTTGGTGTGGGAGCAATCGTCGGACGTTTGTGATTTTTGGGGATTTTTATTCACTGGGCGCCCAGGTTCAGCTGGTGGTAAACTTATAAGCCCTGTTGGTCAGGGAAAGCCCGGAGGCCCGATGTCTGTGGTGCTGTAGATGCACTGCCAATGGCCGGTGAGGAGCAGCAAGAGCTTGACTGGCTGGCACTTTTCGCGTGGGAGCAATCGTCCGACGTTTGTGATTTTTCGGGGTTCTTTTCAGTGGGAGCCCAGGTGCAGCTGGTGGTAAATGTCGAAGCCCTGTTTGTCTGGGAAAGCCCAGAGCCCCGATGTCTGTGGTGCTGTAGATGCGCTGGGAATGGGAGGTGAGGAGCAGCAAGAGCTTGAGTTGCTGGCACTTTCGGTGTGGCAGGAATCGTCCGACATTTGTGATTTTTCGGGGTTTTTTTTCAGTGGGCGCCCAGGTGCAGCGGGTGGTAAACGTCGAAGCCCTGTTGGTCAGGGAAAGCCCGGAGCCCCGATGTCTGTGGTGCTGTTAATGCGCTGCCAATGGCCGGTGAGGAGCAGCAAGAGCTTGAGTTGCTGGCACTTTCAGTGTGGGAATAATCGTCCGATGTTCGTGATTTTTCGTTTATTTTTTTCAGTGGGCGCCCAGGTGCAGCTGATGGTAAATGTCGAAGCCCTGTTGTTCAGGGAAAGCGCAGAACCCCGATGTCTGTGGTGCTGTAGATGCACTACCAAAGTCCGGTGAGTAGCAGCAGGAGCTTGAGTTGCTGGCACTTTCGGTGTGGGAGCAATCGTCCGACTGTCGTGATTTTTCGGGGTTTTACTTTCAATGGGCGCCCAGGTTGAGCTGGTGGTAAACGTCGAAGCCCTGTTGGTCACGGAAAGCCCGGAGCCCCGATGTCTGTGGTGCTGTAGATGCGCTGCCAATGGCCGGTGAGGAGCAGCAAGAGCTTGACTGTCTGGCACTTTGGGTGTGGGAGCAATCGTCGGACGTTTGTGATTTTTGGGGATTTTTATTCACTGGGCGCCCAGGTGCAGCTGGTGGTAAACGTCGAAGCCCTGTTGGTCAGGGAAAGCCCGGAGGCCCGATGTCTGTGGTGCTGTAGATGCACTGGGAATGGCCGGTGAGGAGCAGCAAGAGCTTGACTGGCTGGCACTTTCGGTGTGGGAGCAATCGTCCGATGTTCGTGATTTTTCGTTTAGTTTTTTCAGTGGGAGCCCAGGTGCAGCTGGTGGTAAACGTCGAAGCCCTGTTGGTCAGGGAAAGCCCGGAGCCCCGATGTCTGTGGTGCTGTAGATGCGCTGGGAATGGCCGGTGAGGGGTAGCAAGAGCTTGAGTTGCTGGCACTTTTGGTGTGGGAGCAATCGTCCGACGTTCGTGATTTTTCGGGGTTTTATTTCAGTGGGAGCCCAGGTGCAGCTGGTGGTAAACGTCGAAGCCCTGTTCGTCAGGGAAAGCCCGGAGCCCCGATGTCTGTGGTGCTGTAGATGCGCTGCCAATGGCCGGTGAGGAGCAGCAAGAGCTTGACTGGCTGGCACTTTCGGTGTGGGAGCAATCGTCCGACGTTCGTGATTCTTCGCGGTTTTACTTTCAGTGGGCGCCCAGGTGCAGCTGGTGGTAAATGTCGAAGCCCTGTTGGTCAGGGAAAGCCCGGAGCCCCGATGTCTGTGGTGCTGTAGATGCGCTGGGAATGGAAGGTGATGAGCACCTACAGCTTGACTGGCTGGCACTTTCGGTGTGGCAGCAATCGTCCGACGTTCGTGATTTTTCGGGGTTTTACTTTCAGTGGGCGCACAGGTGCAGCTGGTGGTAAACATCGAAGCCCTGTTGGTCACGGAAAGCCCGGATCCCCGATGTCTGTGGTGCTGTAGATGCGCTGGGAATGGGCGGTGAGGAGCAGCAAGAGCTTGAGTTGCTGGCACTTTCAGTGTGGGAGCAATCGTCGGACGTTTGTGATTTTTGGGGATTTTTATTCACTGGGCACCCAGGTTCAGCTGGTGGTAAACGTCGAAGCCCTGTTGGTCAGGGAAAGCCCGGAGCCCCGATGTCTGTGGTGCTGTAGATGCGCTGGGAATGTGCGGTGAGGAGCAGCAAGAGCTTGACAGGCTGGCATTTAAGGTGTGGCAGGAATCGTCCGACATTTGTGATTTTTGGGGTTTTTTTTTCAGGGGGCGCCCAGGTTCAGCTCGTGTTAAAAGTCGAAGCCCTGTTGGTCAGGGAAAGCCCGGAGCCCCGATGTCTGTGGTGCTGTAGATACGCTGCCAATGGCCGGTGAGTAGCAGCAAGAGCTTGAGTTGCTGGCACTTTCGGTGTGAGATCAATCATCCGACGTTTTTGATTTTTCGGGGTTTTTTTTCAGTGGGCAATCAGGTGCAGCTGGTGGTAAACGTCGAAGCCCTGTTGGTCAGGGAAAGCCCGGAGCCCCGATGTCTGTGGTGCTGTAGATGGGCTGGGAATGGCCGGTGAGGAGCAGCTAGAGCTTGACTGGCTGGCACTTTTGCTATGGGAACAATCGTCCGATGTTCGTGATTTTTCTTTTATTTTTCTCAGCGGGTGCCCAGGTTCAGCTGGTGGTAAACGTCGAAGCCCTGTTGGTCAAAGAAAGCGCAGAACCCCGATGTCTGTGGTGCTGTAGATGCACTGCCAAAGTCCGGTGAGTAGCAGCAAGAGCTTGAGTTGCTGGCACTTTTGGTGTGGGAGCAATCGTCCGACGTTCGTGACTTTTCGGGGTTTTATTTCAGTGGGCGCCCAGGTGCAGCTGGTGGTAAATGTCGAAGCCCTGTTGGTCAGGGAAAGCCCGGAGCCCCGATGTCTGTGGTGCTGTAGATGCGCTGCCAATGGCCGGTGAGGAGCAGCAAGAGCTTGACTGGCTGGCACTTTGGGTGTGGGAGCAATCGTCGGACGTTCGTGATTTTTCGGGGTTTTATTTCAGTGGGCGCCCAGGTGCAGCGGGTGGTAAACGTCGAAGCCCTGTTGGTCAGGGAAAGTCCGGAGCCCCGATGTCTGTGGTGCTGTAGATGCACTGCCAAAGTCCGGTGAGGAGCAGCAAGAGCTTGAGTTGCTGGCACTTTCGGTGTGGGAGGAATCGTCCGACGTTCGTGATTTTTCGGGGTTTTTTTTCCGTGGGCGCCCAGGTGCAGCGGGTGGTAAACGTCGAAGCCCTGTTGGTCAGGGAAAGCCCGGAGCCCCGATGTCTGTGGTGCTGTAGATGCGCTGGGAATGGCCGGTGAGGAGCAGCAAGAGCTTGACTGGCTGGCACTTTTGGTGTGGGAGCAATAGTCCGATGTTTGTGATTATTCGGGGTTTTATTTCAGTGGGAGCCCAGGTGCAGCTGGTGGTAAACGTCGAAGCCCTGTTGGTCAGGGAAAGCCCGGAGCCCCGATGTCTGTGGTGCTGTAGATGCACTGCCAAAGTCCGGTGAGGAGCAGCAAGAGCTTGACTGGCTGGCACTTTGGGTGTGGGAGCAATCGTCCGACGTTCGTGATTTTTGGGGGTTTTATTTCAGTGGGTGACCAGGTGCAGCTGGTGGTAAATGTCGAAGCCCTGTTGGTCAGGGAAAGCCCGGAGCCCCGATGTCTGTGGTGCTGTAGTTGCGCTGCCAATGGCCGGTGAGGAGCAGCAAGAGCTTGAGTTGCTGGCACTTTCGGTGTGGGAGCAATCGTCCGACGTTTGTGATTTTTCAGGGTTTTTTTTCAGTGTGTAACCAGGTGCAGCTGGTGGTAAATGTCGAAGCCCTGTTGGTCAGGGAAAGCCCGGAGCCCCGATGTCTGTGGTGCTGTAGATGCGCTGGGAATGGGCGGTGAGGAGCAGCAAGAGCTTGATTGGCTGGCACTTTCGGTGTGGGAGCAATCGTGCGATGTTCGTGATTTTTCGTTTATTTTTTTCAGTGGGCGCCCAGGTGCAGCTGGTGGTAAACGTTGAAGCCCTGTTGTTCAGGGAAAGCCCGGAGCCCCGATGTCTGTGGTGCTGTAGATGCACTGCCAAAGTCCGGTGAGTACCAGCAAGAGCTTGAGTTGCTGGCACTTTCGGTGTGGGAGGAGTCGTCCGACGTTCGTGATTTTTCGGGGTTTTACTTTCAGTGGGCGCCCAGGTGCAGCTGATGGTAAATGTCGAAGCCCTGTTCATCAGGGAAAGCCCGGAGCCCCGATGTCTGTGGTGCTGTAGATGGGCTGGCAATGGCCGGTAAGGAGCAGCAAGAGCTTGACTGGCTGGCACTTTCGGTGTGCGAGCAATCGTCCGACGTTCGTGATTCTTCGGGGTTTTACTTTCAGTGGGCGCCCAGGTGCAGCTGGTGGTAAATGTCGAAGCCCTGTTGGTCAGGGAAAGCCCGGAGCCCCGATGTCTGTGGTGCTGTAGATGCGCTGCCAATGGGCGGTGAGGAGCAGCAAGAGCTTGACTGGCTGGCACTTTCGGTGTGGGAGCAATCGTCCGACGTTCGTGATTTTTCGGGGTTTTATTTCAGTGGGCGCCCAGGTGCAGCTGGTGGTAAATGTCGAAGCCCTGTTGGTCAGGGAAAGCCCGGAGCCGCGATGTCTGTGGTGCTGTAGATGCGCTGCCAATGGCCGGTGAGGAGCAGCAAGAGCTTGACTGGCTGGCACTTTCGGTGTGGGAGCAATCGTCCGACGTTTGTGATTTTTCGTTTATTTTTTTCAGTGGGCGCCCAGGTGCAGCGGGTGGTAAACGTCGAAGCCCTGTTGGTCAGGGAAAGCCCGGAGCCCCGATGTCTGTGGTGCTGTAGATGCGCTGCCAATGGCCGGTGAGGAGCAGCAAGAGCTTGACTGGCTGGCACTTTGGGTGTGGGAGCAATCGTCCGACGTTCGTGATTTTTGGGGGTTTTATTTCAGTGGGTGACCAGGTGCAGCTGGTGGTAAATGTCGAAGCCCTGTTGGTCAGGGAAATCCCGGAGCCCCGATGTCTGTGATGCTGTAGTTGCGCTGCCAATGGCCGGTGAGGAGCAGCAAGAGCTTGAGTTGCTGGCACTTTCGGTGTGGGAGCAATCGTCCGACGTTTGTGATTTTTCAGGGTTTTTTTTCAGTGTGTAACCAGGTGCAGCTGGTGGTAAATGTCGAAGCCCTGTTGGTCAGGGAAAGCCCGGAGCCGCGATGTCTGTGGTGCTGTAGATGCGCTGGGAATGGCCGGTGAGGAGCAGCAAGAGCTTGATTTGCTGGCACTTTCGGTGTGGGAGCAATCGTGCGATGTTCGTGATTTTTCGTTTATTTTTTTCAGTGGGCGCCCAGGTGCAGCTGGTGGTAAACGTTGAAGCCCTGTTGTTCAGGGAAAGCCCGGAGCCCCGATGTCTGTGGTGCTGTAGATGCACTGCCAAAGTCCGGTGAGTACCAGCAAGAGCTTGAGTTGCTGGCACTTTCGGTGTGGGAGGAATCGTCCGACGTTCGTGATTTTTCGGGGTTTTACTTTCAGTGGGCGCCCAGGTGCAGCTGATGGTAAATGTTGAAGCCCTGTTCATCAGGGAAAGCCCGGAGCCCCGATGTCTGTGGTGCTGTAGATGGGCTGGCAATGGCCGGTAAGGAGCAGCAAGAGCTTGACTGGCTGGCACTTTCGGTGTGCCAGCAATCGTCCGACGTTCGTGATTCTTCGGGGTTTTACTTTCAGTGGGCGCCCAGGTGCAGCTGGTGGTAAATGTCGAAGCCCTGTTGGTCAGGGAAAGCCCGGAGCCCCGATGTCTGTGGTGCTGTAGATGCGCTGCCAATGGGCGGTGAGGAGCAGCAAGACCTTGACAGGCTGGCACTTTCGTTGTGGGAGCAATCGTCCGACGTTCGTGATTTTTCGGGGTTTTATTTCAGTGGGCGCCCAGGTGCAGCTGGTGGTAAATGTCGAAGCCCTGTTGGTCAGGGAAAGCCCGGAGCCCCGATGTCTGTGGTGCTGTAGATGCGCTGGGAATGGCCGGTGAGGAGCAGCAAGAGCTTGACTGGCTGGCACTTTCGGTGTGGGAGCAATCGTCCGACGTTTGTGATTTTTCGTTTATTTTTTTCAGTGGGCGCCCAGGTGCAGCGGGTGGTAAACGTCGAAGCCCAGTTGGTCAGGGAAAGCCCGGAGCCCCGATGTCTGTGGTGCTGTAGATGCGCTGGGAATGGCCGGTGAGGAGCAGCAGGAGCTTGAGTTGCTGGCACTTTCGGTGTGGGAGCAATCGTCCGACGTTCGTGATTCTTTGGGGTTTTACTTTCAGTGGGTAACCAGGTGCAGCTGGTGGTAAACGTCGAAGCCCTGTTGGTCAGGGAAAGCCCGGAGCCCCGATGTCTGTGGTGCTGTAGATGCGCTGGGAATGGCCGGTGAGGAGCAGCAAGAGCTTGACTGGCTGGCACTTTCAGTGTGGGATCAGTAGTCCGACGTTTTTGATTTTTCGGGGTTTTTTTCAGTGGGCGCCCAGGTGCAGCTGGTGGTAAACGTCGAAGCCCTGTTGGTCAGGGAAATCCCGGAGCCCCGATGTCTGTGGTGCTGTAGATGCGCTGGGAATGGGCGGTGAGGAGCAGCAAGAGCTTGACTGGCTGGCACTTTGGGTGTGGGAGCAATCGTCCGATGTTCGTGATTTTTCGGGGTTTTATTTCAGTGGGCGCCCAGGTTCAGCTGGTGGTAAACTTCTAAGCCCTGTTGGTCAGGGAAAGCCCGGAGCCCCGATGTCTGTGGTGCTGTAGATGCACTGCCACTGTCCGGTGAGGAGCAGGAAGAGCTTGACAGGCTGGCACTTTTGGTGTGGGAGCAATAGTCCGACGTTAGTCATTTTTCAGGGTTTTTTTTCAGTGGGCAACTAGGTGCAGCTGGTGGTAAATGTCGAAGCCCTGTTGGTCAGGGAAAGCCCGGAGCCCCGGTGTCTGTGGTGCTGTAGATGCGCTGGGAATGGCCGGTGAGTAGCAGCAAGAGCTTGACAGGCTGGCATTTAAGGTGTGGCAGGAATCGTCCGACATTTGTGATTTCTGGGTTTTTTTTTTCAGGGGGCACCCAGGTGCAGCTGGTGGTAAATGTCGAAGCCCGGTTCGTCAGGGAAAGCCCAGAGCCGCGATGTCTTTGGTGCTGTAGATGCGCTGGGAATGGGCGGTGAGGAGCAGTAAGAGCTTGACTGGCTGGCACTTTCGGTGTGGGAGCAATAGTCCGACGTTCGTGATTTTTCGGGGTTTTTTTTCAGTGGGCGCCCAGGTTCAGCTGGTGGTAAACGTCGAAGCCCTGTTGGTCAGGGAAATCCCGGAGCCCCGATGTCTGTGGTGCTGTAGATGCACTGCCAAAGTCCGGTGAGGAGCAGCAAGAGCTTGAGTTGCTGGCACTTTTGGTGTGGGAGCAATCGTCCGACGTTCGTGATTTTTCGGGGTTTTATTTCAGTGGGAGCCCAGGTGCAGCTGGTGGTAAATGTCGAAGCCCTGTTGGTCAGGGAAAGCTCGGAGCCCCGATACCTGTGGTGCTGTAGATGCGCTGGGAATGGCCGGTGAGGAGCAGCAAGAGCTTGACAGGCTGGCATTTAAGGTGTGGCAGGAATCGTCTGACATTTGTGATTTTTGGGGTTTTTTTTTCAGGGGGCACCCAGGTGCAGCTGGTGGTAAACGTCGAAGCCCTGTTGTTCAGGGAAAGCGCAGAACCCCGATGTCTGTGGTGCTGTAGATGCACTGCCAAAGTCCGGTGAGTAGCAGCAAGAGCTTGAGTTGCTGGCACTTTCGGTGTGGGAGGAATCGTCCGACGTTCGTGATTTTTCGGGGTTTTATTTCAGTGGGAGCCCAGGTGCAGCTGGTGGTAAATGTCGAAGCCCTGTTGGTCAGGGAAAGCTCGGAGCCCCGATACCTGTGGTGCTGTAGATGCGCTGGGAATGGACGGTGAGGAGCAGCAAGAGCTTGACAGGCTGGCATTTAAGGTGTGGCAGGAATCGTCTGACATTTGTCATTTTTGGGGTTTTTATTTCAGTGGGCGCCCAGGTGCAGCTGGTGGTAAACGTCGAAGCCCTGTTGGTCAGGGAAAGCCCGGAGCCCCGATGTCTGTGGTGCTGTAGATGCGCTGGGAATGGGCGGTGAGGAGCAGCAAGAGCTTGACAGGCTGGCACTTTCGGTGTGGGAGCAATCGTCCGACGTTCGTGATTTTTGCGGTTTTTTTTTCAGTGGGCGCCCAGGTGCAGCTGGTGGTAAACGTCGAAGCCCTGTTCGTCAGGGAAATTCCAGAGCCCTGATGTCTGTGGTGCTATAGATGCGCTGGGAATGTCCGGTGAGTAGCAGCAAGAGCTTGACAGGCTGGCATTTAAGGTGTGGCAGGAATCATCCGACATTTGTGATTGTTGGAGTTTTTTTTTCAGGCGGCACCCAGGTGCAGCTGGTGGTAAACGTCGAAGCCCTGTTTGTCAGGGAAAGCCCGGAGCCCCGATGTCTGTGGTGCTGTAGATGCGCTGGGAATGGCCGGTGAGGAGCAGCAAGAGCTTGACTGGCTGGCACTTTCAATGTGGGAACAATCGTCCGACGTTCGTGATTTTTTGGGTTTTTTTTCCAGTGGGCGCCCAGGTTCAGCTGGTGGTAAACTTCGAAGCCCTGTTCGTCAGGGAATGCCCGGAGCCCCGATGTCTGTGGTGCTGTAGATGCGCTGGGAATGGCCGGTGAGGAGCAGCAAGAGATTGTGTTGCTGGCAATTTCGGTTTGGGTGCAATCGTCCGACGTTCGTGATTTTTCGGGGTTTTTTTCAGTGGGAGCCCAGGTGCAGCGAGTGGTAAACGTCGAAGCCCTGATGGTCAGGGAAAGCCCGGAGCTCCGATGTCTGTGGTGCTGTAGATGAGCTGCCAGTGGCCGGTGAGGAACTGCAAGAGCTTGACTGGCTGGCACTTTCGGTGTGGGATCAATTGTCCGACGTTTTTGATTTTTCAGGGTTTTTTTTCAGTGGCCAACTAGGTGCAGCTGGTGGTAAATGTCGAAGTCCTGTTGGTCAGGGAAAGCCCAGAGCCGCGATGTCTGTGGTGCTGTAGATGCGCTGCCAATGGCCGGTGAGGAGCAGCAAGAGCTTCAGTTGCTGGCACTTTCAGTGTGGGATCAATCGTCCGACGTTTTTAATTTTTCAGGGTTTTTTTTCAGTGGTCAACCAGGTGCAGCGGGTGGTAAATGTCGAAGCCCTGTTGGTCAGGGAAAGCCCGGAGCCCCGATGTCTGTGGTGCTGTAGATGCACTGCCAAAGTCCGGTGAGTAGCAGCAGGAACTTGAGTTGCTGGCACTTTCGCTGTGGGAATAATCGTCCGACGTTCGTGATTCTTCGGGGTTTTACTTTCAGTGGGCGCCCAGGTTCTGCTGGTGGTAAACTTCTAAGCCCTGATGGTCAGGGAAAGCCCGGAGCCCCGATGTCTGTGGGGCTGTAGATGCGCTGGCAATGGCCCATGAGGAGTATCAGTAGCGTGACCCGATGACAATTAAGGTGTGGGAGCAATCGTCCGACATTTGTGATTTTTGGGGATTTTTTTTAGGTGGGCGCCCAGGTGCAGCTGGTGGTAAACGTCGAAGCCCTGTTGGTCAGGGAAAGCCCGGAGCCCCGGTGTCGGTGGTGCTGTAGATGCGCTGGGAATGGCCGGTGAGGAGCAGCAAGAGCTTGACTGGCTGGCACTTTTGGTGTGGGAGCAATCGTCCGACGTTCGTGATTTTTCATTTATTTTTTTCAGTGGGCGCCCAGGTGCAGCTGGTGGTAAACGTCGAAGCCCTGTTGGTCAGGGAAAGCGGAGAACCCCGATGTCTGTGGTGCTGTAGATGCACTGCCAAAGTCCGGTGAGTAGCAGCAAGAGCTTGAGTTGCTGGCACTTTCGCTGTGGGAGCAATTGTCCGACGTTTGTGATTTTTCGGGGTTTTATTTCAGTGGGCGCCCAGGTGCAGCGGGTGGTAAACGTCGAAGCCCTGTTGGTCAGGGAAAGCGTAGAGCCCCGATGTCTGTGGTGCTGTAGATGCGCTGGGAATGGCCGGTGAGGAGCAGCAAGAGCTTGACTGGCTGGCACTTTTGGTGTGGGAGCAATCGTCCGACGTTTGTGATTATTCGGGGTTTTTTTTCAGTGGGAGCCCAGGTGCAGCTGGTGGTAACAGTCAAAGCCCTGTTGGTCAGGGAAAGTCCAGAGCCCTGATGTCTGTGGTGCTGTAGATGCGCTGGGAATGGCCGGTGAGGAGCAGCAAGAGCTTGACAGGCTGGCATTTAAGGTGTGGCAGGAATCGTCCAACATTTGTGATTTTTCGGGGTTTTTTTTCAGTGGGCGCCCAGGTGCAGCTGGTGGTAAACGTCGAACCCCTGTTTGTCAGCGAAAGCCCGGAGCCCCGATGTCTGTGGTGCTGTAGATGCGCTGCCAATGGCCGGTGAGGAGCAGCAAGAGCTTGTGTTGCTGGCACTTTTGGTGTGGGAGCAATCGTCGGACGTTTGTGATTTTTGGGGATTTTTATTCACTGGGCGCCCAGGTTCAGCTGGTGGTAAACTTATAAGCCCTGTTGGTCAGGGAAAGCCCGGAGGCCCGATGTCTGTGGTGCTGTAGATGCACTGCCAATGGCCGGTGAGGAGCAGCAAGAGCTTGACTGGCTGGCACTTTTCGCGTGGGAGCAATCGTCCGACGTTTGTGATTTTTCGGGGTTCTTTTCAGTGGGAGCCCAGGTGCAGCTGGTGGTAAATGTCGAAGCCCTGTTTGTCTGGGAAAGCCCAGAGCCCCGATGTCTGTGGTGCTGTAGATGCGCTGGGAATGGGAGGTGAGGAGCAGCAAGAGCTTGAGTTGCTGGCACTTTCGGTGTGGCAGGAATCGTCCGACATTTGTGATTTTTCGGGGTTTTTTTTCAGTGGGCGCCCAGGTGCAGCGGGTGGTAAACGTCGAAGCCCTGTTGGTCAGGGAAAGCCCGGAGCCCCGATGTCTGTGGTGCTGTAGATGCGCTGCCAATGGCCGGTGAGGAGCAGCAAGAGCTTGAGTTGCTGGCACTTTCAGTGTGGGAATAATCGTCCGATGTTCGTGATTTTTCGTTTATTTTTTTCAGTGGGCGCCCAGGTGCAGCTGATGGTAAATGTCGAAGCCCTGTTGTTCAGGGAAAGCGCAGAACCCCGATGTCTGTGGTGCTGTAGATGCACTACCAAAGTCCGGTGAGTAGCAGCAGGAGCTTGAGTTGCTGGCACTTTCGGTGTGGGAGCAATCGTCCGACTGTCGTGATTTTTCGGGGTTTTACTTTCAATGGGCGCCCAGGTTGAGCTGGTGGTAAACGTCGAAGCCCTGTTGGTCACGGAAAGCCCGGAGCCCCGATGTCTGTGGTGCTGTAGATGCGCTGCCAATGGCCGGTGAGGAGCAGCAAGAGCTTGACTGTCTGGCACTTTGGGTGTGGGAGCAATCGTCGGACGTTTGTGATTTTTGGGGATTTTTATTCACTGGGCGCCCAGGTGCAGCTGGTGGTAAACGTCGAAGCCCTGTTGGTCAGGGAAAGCCCGGAGGCCCGATGTCTGTGGTGCTGTAGATGCACTGGGAATGGCCGGTGAGGAGCAGCAAGAGCTTGACTGGCTGGCACTTTCGGTGTGGGAGCAATCGTCCGATGTTCGTGATTTTTCGTTTAGTTTTTTCAGTGGGAGCCCAGGTGCAGCTGGTGGTAAACGTCGAAGCCCTGTTGGTCAGGGAAAGCCCGGAGCCCCGATGTCTGTGGTGCTGTAGATGCGCTGGGAATGGCCGGTGAGGGGTAGCAAGAGCTTGAGTTGCTGGCACTTTTGGTGTGGGAGCAATCGTCCGACGTTCGTGATTTTTCGGGGTTTTATTTCAGTGGGAGCCCAGGTGCAGCTGGTGGTAAACGTCGAAGCCCTGTTCGTCAGGGAAAGCCCGGAGCCCCGATGTCTGTGGTGCTGTAGATGCGCTGCCAATGGCCGGTGAGGAGCAGCAAGAGCTTGACTGGCTGGCACTTTCGGTGTGGGAGCAATCGTCCGACGTTCGTGATTCTTCGCGGTTTTACTTTCAGTGGGCGCCCAGGTGCAGCTGGTGGTAAATGTCGAAGCCCTGTTGGTCAGGGAAAGCCCGGAGCCCCGATGTCTGTGGTGCTGTAGATGCGCTGGGAATGGAAGGTGATGAGCACCTACAGCTTGACTGGCTGGCACTTTCGGTGTGGCAGCAATCGTCCGACGTTCGTGATTTTTCGGGGTTTTACTTTCAGTGGGCGCACAGGTGCAGCTGGTGGTAAACATCGAAGCCCTGTTGGTCACGGAAAGCCCGGATCCCCGATGTCTGTGGTGCTGTAGATGCGCTGGGAATGGGCGGTGAGGAGCAGCAAGAGCTTGAGTTGCTGGCACTTTCAGTGTGGGAGCAATCGTCGGACGTTTGTGATTTTTGGGGATTTTTATTCACTGGGCACCCAGGTTCAGCTGGTGGTAAACGTCGAAGCCCTGTTGGTCAGGGAAAGCCCGGAGCCCCGATGTCTGTGGTGCTGTAGATGCGCTGGGAATGTGCGGTGAGGAGCAGCAAGAGCTTGACAGGCTGGCATTTAAGGTGTGGCAGGAATCGTCCGACATTTGTGATTTTTGGGGTTTTTTTTTCAGGGGGCGCCCAGGTTCAGCTCGTGTTAAAAGTCGAAGCCCTGTTGGTCAGGGAAAGCCCGGAGCCCCGATGTCTGTGGTGCTGTAGATACGCTGCCAATGGCCGGTGAGTAGCAGCAAGAGCTTGAGTTGCTGGCACTTTCGGTGTGAGATCAATCATCCGACGTTTTTGATTTTTCGGGGTTTTTTTTCAGTGGGCAATCAGGTGCAGCTGGTGGTAAACGTCGAAGCCCTGTTGGTCAGGGAAAGCCCGGAGCCCCGATGTCTGTGGTGCTGTAGATGGGCTGGGAATGGCCGGTGAGGAGCAGCTAGAGCTTGACTGGCTGGCACTTTTGCTATGGGAACAATCGTCCGATGTTCGTGATTTTTCTTTTATTTTTCTCAGCGGGTGCCCAGGTTCAGCTGGTGGTAAACGTCGAAGCCCTGTTGGTCAAAGAAAGCGCAGAACCCCGATGTCTGTGGTGCTGTAGATGCACTGCCAAAGTCCGGTGAGTAGCAGCAAGAGCTTGAGTTGCTGGCACTTTTGGTGTGGGAGCAATCGTCCGACGTTCGTGACTTTTCGGGGTTTTATTTCAGTGGGCGCCCAGGTGCAGCTGGTGGTAAATGTCGAAGCCCTGTTGGTCAGGGAAAGCCCGGAGCCCCGATGTCTGTGGTGCTGTAGATGCGCTGCCAATGGCCGGTGAGGAGCAGCAAGAGCTTGACTGGCTGGCACTTTGGGTGTGGGAGCAATCGTCGGACGTTCGTGATTTTTCGGGGTTTTATTTCAGTGGGCGCCCAGGTGCAGCGGGTGGTAAACGTCGAAGCCCTGTTGGTCAGGGAAAGTCCGGAGCCCCGATGTCTGTGGTGCTGTAGATGCACTGCCAAAGTCCGGTGAGGAGCAGCAAGAGCTTGAGTTGCTGGCACTTTCGGTGTGGGAGGAATCGTCCGACGTTCGTGATTTTTCGGGGTTTTTTTTCCGTGGGCGCCCAGGTGCAGCGGGTGGTAAACGTCGAAGCCCTGTTGGTCAGGGAAAGCCCGGAGCCCCGATGTCTGTGGTGCTGTAGATGCGCTGGGAATGGCCGGTGAGGAGCAGCAAGAGCTTGACTGGCTGGCACTTTTGGTGTGGGAGCAATAGTCCGATGTTTGTGATTATTCGGGGTTTTATTTCAGTGGGAGCCCAGGTGCAGCTGGTGGTAAACGTCGAAGCCCTGTTGGTCAGGGAAAGCCCGGAGCCCCGATGTCTGTGGTGCTGTAGATGCACTGCCAAAGTCCGGTGAGGAGCAGCAAGAGCTTGACTGGCTGGCACTTTGGGTGTGGGAGCAATCGTCCGACGTTCGTGATTTTTGGGGGTTTTATTTCAGTGGGTGACCAGGTGCAGCTGGTGGTAAATGTCGAAGCCCTGTTGGTCAGGGAAAGCCCGGAGCCCCGATGTCTGTGGTGCTGTAGTTGCGCTGCCAATGGCCGGTGAGGAGCAGCAAGAGCTTGAGTTGCTGGCACTTTCGGTGTGGGAGCAATCGTCCGACGTTTGTGATTTTTCAGGGTTTTTTTTCAGTGTGTAACCAGGTGCAGCTGGTGGTAAATGTCGAAGCCCTGTTGGTCAGGGAAAGCCCGGAGCCCCGATGTCTGTGGTGCTGTAGATGCGCTGGGAATGGGCGGTGAGGAGCAGCAAGAGCTTGATTGGCTGGCACTTTCGGTGTGGGAGCAATCGTGCGATGTTCGTGATTTTTCGTTTATTTTTTTCAGTGGGCGCCCAGGTGCAGCTGGTGGTAAACGTTGAAGCCCTGTTGTTCAGGGAAAGCCCGGAGCCCCGATGTCTGTGGTGCTGTAGATGCACTGCCAAAGTCCGGTGAGTACCAGCAAGAGCTTGAGTTGCTGGCACTTTCGGTGTGGGAGGAGTCGTCCGACGTTCGTGATTTTTCGGGGTTTTACTTTCAGTGGGCGCCCAGGTGCAGCTGATGGTAAATGTCGAAGCCCTGTTCATCAGGGAAAGCCCGGAGCCCCGATGTCTGTGGTGCTGTAGATGGGCTGGCAATGGCCGGTAAGGAGCAGCAAGAGCTTGACTGGCTGGCACTTTCGGTGTGCGAGCAATCGTCCGACGTTCGTGATTCTTCGGGGTTTTACTTTCAGTGGGCGCCCAGGTGCAGCTGGTGGTAAATGTCGAAGCCCTGTTGGTCAGGGAAAGCCCGGAGCCCCGATGTCTGTGGTGCTGTAGATGCGCTGCCAATGGGCGGTGAGGAGCAGCAAGAGCTTGACTGGCTGGCACTTTCGGTGTGGGAGCAATCGTCCGACGTTCGTGATTTTTCGGGGTTTTATTTCAGTGGGCGCCCAGGTGCAGCTGGTGGTAAATGTCGAAGCCCTGTTGGTCAGGGAAAGCCCGGAGCCGCGATGTCTGTGGTGCTGTAGATGCGCTGCCAATGGCCGGTGAGGAGCAGCAAGAGCTTGACTGGCTGGCACTTTCGGTGTGGGAGCAATCGTCCGACGTTTGTGATTTTTCGTTTATTTTTTTCAGTGGGCGCCCAGGTGCAGCGGGTGGTAAACGTCGAAGCCCTGTTGGTCAGGGAAAGCCCGGAGCCCCGATGTCTGTGGTGCTGTAGATGCGCTGCCAATGGCCGGTGAGGAGCAGCAAGAGCTTGACTGGCTGGCACTTTGGGTGTGGGAGCAATCGTCCGACGTTCGTGATTTTTGGGGGTTTTATTTCAGTGGGTGACCAGGTGCAGCTGGTGGTAAATGTCGAAGCCCTGTTGGTCAGGGAAATCCCGGAGCCCCGATGTCTGTGATGCTGTAGTTGCGCTGCCAATGGCCGGTGAGGAGCAGCAAGAGCTTGAGTTGCTGGCACTTTCGGTGTGGGAGCAATCGTCCGACGTTTGTGATTTTTCAGGGTTTTTTTTCAGTGTGTAACCAGGTGCAGCTGGTGGTAAATGTCGAAGCCCTGTTGGTCAGGGAAAGCCCGGAGCCGCGATGTCTGTGGTGCTGTAGATGCGCTGGGAATGGCCGGTGAGGAGCAGCAAGAGCTTGATTTGCTGGCACTTTCGGTGTGGGAGCAATCGTGCGATGTTCGTGATTTTTCGTTTATTTTTTTCAGTGGGCGCCCAGGTGCAGCTGGTGGTAAACGTTGAAGCCCTGTTGTTCAGGGAAAGCCCGGAGCCCCGATGTCTGTGGTGCTGTAGATGCACTGCCAAAGTCCGGTGAGTACCAGCAAGAGCTTGAGTTGCTGGCACTTTCGGTGTGGGAGGAATCGTCCGACGTTCGTGATTTTTCGGGGTTTTACTTTCAGTGGGCGCCCAGGTGCAGCTGATGCTAAATGTTGAAGCCCTGTTCATCAGGGAAAGCCCGGAGCCCCGATGTCTGTGGTGCTGTAGATGGGCTGGCAATGGCCGGTAAGGAGCAGCAAGAGCTTGACTGGCTGGCACTTTCGGTGTGCCAGCAATCGTCCGACGTTCGTGATTCTTCGGGGTTTTACTTTCAGTGGGCGCCCAGGTGCAGCTGGTGGTAAATGTCGAAGCCCTGTTGGTCAGGGAAAGCCCGGAGCCCCGATGTCTGTGGTGCTGTAGATGCGCTGCCAATGGGCGGTGAGGAGCAGCAAGACCTTGACAGGCTGGCACTTTCGTTGTGGGAGCAATCGTCCGACGTTCGTGATTTTTCGGGGTTTTATTTCAGTGGGCGCCCAGGTGCAGCTGGTGGTAAATGTCGAAGCCCTGTTGGTCAGGGAAAGCCCGGAGCCCCGATGTCTGTGGTGCTGTAGATGCGCTGGGAATGGCCGGTGAGGAGCAGCAAGAGCTTGACTGGCTGGCACTTTCGGTGTGGGAGCAATCGTCCGACGTTTGTGATTTTTCGTTTATTTTTTTCAGTGGGCGCCCAGGTGCAGCGGGTGGTAAACGTCGAAGCCCAGTTGGTCAGGGAAAGCCCGGAGCCCCGATGTCTGTGGTGCTGTAGATGCGCTGGGAATGGCCGGTGAGGAGCAGCAGGAGCTTGAGTTGCTGGCACTTTCGGTGTGGGAGCAATCGTCCGACGTTCGTGATTCTTTGGGGTTTTACTTTCAGTGGGTAACCAGGTGCAGCTGGTGGTAAACGTCGAAGCCCTGTTGGTCAGGGAAAGCCCGGAGCCCCGATGTCTGTGGTGCTGTAGATGCGCTGGGAATGGCCGGTGAGGAGCAGCAAGAGCTTGACTGGCTGGCACTTTCAGTGTGGGATCAGTAGTCCGACGTTTTTGATTTTTCGGGGTTTTTTTCAGTGGGCGCCCAGGTGCAGCTGGTGGTAAACGTCGAAGCCCTGTTGGTCAGGGAAATCCCGGAGCCCCGATGTCTGTGGTGCTGTAGATGCGCTGGGAATGGGCGGTGAGGAGCAGCAAGAGCTTGACTGGCTGGCACTTTGGGTGTGGGAGCAATCGTCCGATGTTCGTGATTTTTCGGGGTTTTATTTCAGTGGGCGCCCAGGTTCAGCTGGTGGTAAACTTCTAAGCCCTGTTGGTCAGGGAAAGCCCGGAGCCCCGATGTCTGTGGTGCTGTAGATGCACTGCCACTGTCCGGTGAGGAGCAGGAAGAGCTTGACAGGCTGGCACTTTTGGTGTGGGAGCAATAGTCCGACGTTAGTCATTTTTCAGGGTTTTTTTTCAGTGGGCAACTAGGTGCAGCTGGTGGTAAATGTCGAAGCCCTGTTGGTCAGGGAAAGCCCGGAGCCCCGGTGTCTGTGGTGCTGTAGATGCGCTGGGAATGGCCGGTGAGTAGCAGCAAGAGCTTGACAGGCTGGCATTTAAGGTGTGGCAGGAATCGTCCGACATTTGTGATTTCTGGGTTTTTTTTTTCAGGGGGCACCCAGGTGCAGCTGGTGGTAAATGTCGAAGCCCGGTTCGTCAGGGAAAGCCCAGAGCCGCGATGTCTTTGGTGCTGTAGATGCGCTGGGAATGGGCGGTGAGGAGCAGTAAGAGCTTGACTGGCTGGCACTTTCGGTGTGGGAGCAATAGTCCGACGTTCGTGATTTTTCGGGGTTTTTTTTCAGTGGGCGCCCAGGTTCAGCTGGTGGTAAACGTCGAAGCCCTGTTGGTCAGGGAAATCCCGGAGCCCCGATGTCTGTGGTGCTGTAGATGCACTGCCAAAGTCCGGTGAGGAGCAGCAAGAGCTTGAGTTGCTGGCACTTTTGGTGTGGGAGCAATCGTCCGACGTTCGTGATTTTTCGGGGTTTTATTTCAGTGGGAGCCCAGGTGCAGCTGGTGGTAAATGTCGAAGCCCTGTTGGTCAGGGAAAGCTCGGAGCCCCGATACCTGTGGTGCTGTAGATGCGCTGGGAATGGCCGGTGAGGAGCAGCAAGAGCTTGACAGGCTGGCATTTAAGGTGTGGCAGGAATCGTCTGACATTTGTGATTTTTGGGGTTTTTTTTTCAGGGGGCACCCAGGTGCAGCTGGTGGTAAACGTCGAAGCCCTGTTGTTCAGGGAAAGCGCAGAACCCCGATGTCTGTGGTGCTGTAGATGCACTGCCAAAGTCCGGTGAGTAGCAGCAAGAGCTTGAGTTGCTGGCACTTTCGGTGTGGGAGGAATCGTCCGACGTTCGTGATTTTTCGGGGTTTTATTTCAGTGGGAGCCCAGGTGCAGCTGGTGGTAAATGTCGAAGCCCTGTTGGTCAGGGAAAGCTCGGAGCCCCGATACCTGTGGTGCTGTAGATGCGCTGGGAATGGACGGTGAGGAGCAGCAAGAGCTTGACAGGCTGGCATTTAAGGTGTGGCAGGAATCGTCTGACATTTGTCATTTTTGGGGTTTTTATTTCAGTGGGCGCCCAGGTGCAGCTGGTGGTAAACGTCGAAGCCCTGTTGGTCAGGGAAAGCCCGGAGCCCCGATGTCTGTGGTGCTGTAGATGCGCTGGGAATGGGCGGTGAGGAGCAGCAAGAGCTTGACAGGCTGGCACTTTCGGTGTGGGAGCAATCGTCCGACGTTCGTGATTTTTGCGGTTTTTTTTTCAGTGGGCGCCCAGGTGCAGCTGGTGGTAAACGTCGAAGCCCTGTTCGTCAGGGAAATTCCAGAGCCCTGATGTCTGTGGTGCTATAGATGCGCTGGGAATGTCCGGTGAGTAGCAGCAAGAGCTTGACAGGCTGGCATTTAAGGTGTGGCAGGAATCATCCGACATTTGTGATTGTTGGAGTTTTTTTTTCAGGCGGCACCCAGGTGCAGCTGGTGGTAAACGTCGAAGCCCTGTTTGTCAGGGAAAGCCCGGAGCCCCGATGTCTGTGGTGCTGTAGATGCGCTGGGAATGGCCGGTGAGGAGCAGCAAGAGCTTGACTGGCTGGCACTTTCAATGTGGGAACAATCGTCCGACGTTCGTGATTTTTTGGGTTTTTTTTCCAGTGGGCGCCCAGGTTCAGCTGGTGGTAAACTTCGAAGCCCTGTTCGTCAGGGAATGCCCGGAGCCCCGATGTCTGTGGTGCTGTAGATGCGCTGGGAATGGCCGGTGAGGAGCAGCAAGAGATTGTGTTGCTGGCAATTTCGGTTTGGGTGCAATCGTCCGACGTTCGTGATTTTTCGGGGTTTTTTTCAGTGGGAGCCCAGGTGCAGCGAGTGGTAAACGTCGAAGCCCTGATGGTCAGGGAAAGCCCGGAGCTCCGATGTCTGTGGTGCTGTAGATGAGCTGCCAGTGGCCGGTGAGGAACTGCAAGAGCTTGACTGGCTGGCACTTTCGGTGTGGGATCAATTGTCCGACGTTTTTGATTTTTCAGGGTTTTTTTTCAGTGGCCAACTAGGTGCAGCTGGTGGTAAATGTCGAAGTCCTGTTGGTCAGGGAAAGCCCAGAGCCGCGATGTCTGTGGTGCTGTAGATGCGCTGCCAATGGCCGGTGAGGAGCAGCAAGAGCTTCAGTTGCTGGCACTTTCAGTGTGGGATCAATCGTCCGACGTTTTTAATTTTTCAGGGTTTTTTTTCAGTGGTCAACCAGGTGCAGCGGGTGGTAAATGTCGAAGCCCTGTTGGTCAGGGAAAGCCCGGAGCCCCGATGTCTGTGGTGATGTAGATGCGCTGGGAATGGCCGGTGAGTAGCAGCAAGAGCTTGACTGGCTGGCACTTTCGCTGTGGGACCAATCGTCCGACGTTTGTTATTTTTCGTTTATTTTTTTCAGTGGGCGCCCAGGTTCAGCTGGTTGTAAACGTCGAAGCCCAGTTGGTCAGGGAAAGCCCGGAGCCCCGATGTCTGTGGTGCTGTAGATGCACTGCCAAAGTCCGGTGAGTAGCAGCAGGAACTTGAGTTGCTGGCACTTTCGCTGTGGGAATAATCGTCCGACGTTCGTGATTCTTCGGGGTTTTACTTTCAGTGGGCGCCCAGGTTCTGCTGGTGGTAAACTTCTAAGCCCTGATGGTCAGGGAAAGCCCGGAGCCCCGATGTCTGTGGGGCTGTAGATGCGCTGGCAATGGCCCATGAGGAGTATCAGTAGCGTGACCCGATGACAATTAAGGTGTGGGAGCAATCGTCCGACATTTGTGATTTTTGGGGATTTTTTTTAGGTGGGCGCCCAGGTGCAGCTGGTGGTAAACGTCGAAGCCCTGTTGGTCAGGGAAAGCCCGGAGCCCCGGTGTCGGTGGTGCTGTAGATGCGCTGGGAATGGCCGGTGAGGAGCAGCAAGAGCTTGACTGGCTGGCACTTTTGGTGTGGGAGCAATCGTCCGACGTTCGTGATTTTTCATTTATTTTTTTCAGTGGGCGCCCAGGTGCAGCTGGTGGTAAACGTCGAAGCCCTGTTGGTCAGGGAAAGCGGAGAACCCCGATGTCTGTGGTGCTGTAGATGCACTGCCAAAGTCCGGTGAGTAGCAGCAAGAGCTTGAGTTGCTGGCACTTTCGCTGTGGGAGCAATTGTCCGACGTTTGTGATTTTTCGGGGTTTTATTTCAGTGGGCGCCCAGGTGCAGCGGGTGGTAAACGTCGAAGCCCTGTTGGTCAGGGAAAGCGTAGAGCCCCGATGTCTGTGGTGCTGTAGATGCGCTGGGAATGGCCGGTGAGGAGCAGCAAGAGCTTGACTGGCTGGCACTTTTGGTGTGGGAGCAATCGTCCGACGTTTGTGATTATTCGGGGTTTTTTTTCAGTGGGAGCCCAGGTGCAGCTGGTGGTAACAGTCAAAGCCCTGTTGGTCAGGGAAAGTCCAGAGCCCTGATGTCTGTGGTGCTGTAGATGCGCTGGGAATGGCCGGTGAGGAGCAGCAAGAGCTTGACAGGCTGGCATTTAAGGTGTGGCAGGAATCGTCCAACATTTGTGATTTTTCGGGGTTTTTTTTCAGTGGGCGCCCAGGTGCAGCTGGTGGTAAACGTCGAACCCCTGTTTGTCAGCGAAAGCCCGGAGCCCCGATGTCTGTGGTGCTGTAGATGCGCTGCCAATGGCCGGTGAGGAGCAGCAAGAGCTTGTGTTGCTGGCACTTTTGGTGTGGGAGCAATCGTCGGACGTTTGTGATTTTTGGGGATTTTTATTCACTGGGCGCCCAGGTTCAGCTGGTGGTAAACTTATAAGCCCTGTTGGTCAGGGAAAGCCCGGAGGCCCGATGTCTGTGGTGCTGTAGATGCACTGCCAATGGCCGGTGAGGAGCAGCAAGAGCTTGACTGGCTGGCACTTTTCGCGTGGGAGCAATCGTCCGACGTTTGTGATTTTTCGGGGTTCTTTTCAGTGGGAGCCCAGGTGCAGCTGGTGGTAAATGTCGAAGCCCTGTTTGTCTGGGAAAGCCCAGAGCCCCGATGTCTGTGGTGCTGTAGATGCGCTGGGAATGGGAGGTGAGGAGCAGCAAGAGCTTGAGTTGCTGGCACTTTCGGTGTGGCAGGAATCGTCCGACATTTGTGATTTTTCGGGGTTTTTTTTCAGTGGGCGCCCAGGTGCAGCGGGTGGTAAACGTCGAAGCCCTGTTGGTCAGGGAAAGCCCGGAGCCCCGATGTCTGTGGTGCTGTAGATGCGCTGCCAATGGCCGGTGAGGAGCAGCAAGAGCTTGAGTTGCTGGCACTTTCAGTGTGGGAATAATCGTCCGATGTTCGTGATTTTTCGTTTATTTTTTTCAGTGGGCGCCCAGGTGCAGCTGATGGTAAATGTCGAAGCCCTGTTGTTCAGGGAAAGCGCAGAACCCCGATGTCTGTGGTGCTGTAGATGCACTACCAAAGTCCGGTGAGTAGCAGCAGGAGCTTGAGTTGCTGGCACTTTCGGTGTGGGAGCAATCGTCCGACTGTCGTGATTTTTCGGGGTTTTACTTTCAATGGGCGCCCAGGTTGAGCTGGTGGTAAACGTCGAAGCCCTGTTGGTCACGGAAAGCCCGGAGCCCCGATGTCTGTGGTGCTGTAGATGCGCTGCCAATGGCCGGTGAGGAGCAGCAAGAGCTTGACTGTCTGGCACTTTGGGTGTGGGAGCAATCGTCGGACGTTTGTGATTTTTGGGGATTTTTATTCACTGGGCGCCCAGGTGCAGCTGGTGGTAAACGTCGAAGCCCTGTTGGTCAGGGAAAGCCCGGAGGCCCGATGTCTGTGGTGCTGTAGATGCACTGGGAATGGCCGGTGAGGAGCAGCAAGAGCTTGACTGGCTGGCACTTTCGGTGTGGGAGCAATCGTCCGATGTTCGTGATTTTTCGTTTAGTTTTTTCAGTGGGAGCCCAGGTGCAGCTGGTGGTAAACGTCGAAGCCCTGTTGGTCAGGGAAAGCCCGGAGCCCCGATGTCTGTGGTGCTGTAGATGCGCTGGGAATGGCCGGTGAGGGGTAGCAAGAGCTTGAGTTGCTGGCACTTTTGGTGTGGGAGCAATCGTCCGACGTTCGTGATTTTTCGGGGTTTTATTTCAGTGGGAGCCCAGGTGCAGCTGGTGGTAAACGTCGAAGCCCTGTTCGTCAGGGAAAGCCCGGAGCCCCGATGTCTGTGGTGCTGTAGATGCGCTGCCAATGGCCGGTGAGGAGCAGCAAGAGCTTGACTGGCTGGCACTTTCGGTGTGGGAGCAATCGTCCGACGTTCGTGATTCTTCGCGGTTTTACTTTCAGTGGGCGCCCAGGTGCAGCTGGTGGTAAATGTCGAAGCCCTGTTGGTCAGGGAAAGCCCGGAGCCCCGATGTCTGTGGTGCTGTAGATGCGCTGGGAATGGAAGGTGATGAGCACCTACAGCTTGACTGGCTGGCACTTTCGGTGTGGCAGCAATCGTCCGACGTTCGTGATTTTTCGGGGTTTTACTTTCAGTGGGCGCACAGGTGCAGCTGGTGGTAAACATCGAAGC
This sequence comes from Chlamydotis macqueenii, assembly GCF_036417535.1. Classification (NCBI taxonomy): domain Eukaryota; kingdom Metazoa; phylum Chordata; class Aves; order Otidiformes; family Otididae; genus Chlamydotis; species Chlamydotis macqueenii. The sequence continues at coordinate 128,987 of NW_028239168.1, forward strand.
CCTGTTGGTCACGGAAAGCCCGGATCCCCGATGTCTGTGGTGCTGTAGATGCGCTGGGAATGGGCGGTGAGGAGCAGCAAGAGCTTGAGTTGCTGGCACTTTCAGTGTGGGAGCAATCGTCGGACGTTTGTGATTTTTGGGGATTTTTATTCACTGGGCACCCAGGTTCAGCTGGTGGTAAACGTCGAAGCCCTGTTGGTCAGGGAAAGCCCGGAGCCCCGATGTCTGTGGTGCTGTAGATGCGCTGGGAATGTGCGGTGAGGAGCAGCAAGAGCTTGACAGGCTGGCATTTAAGGTGTGGCAGGAATCGTCCGACATTTGTGATTTTTGGGGTTTTTTTTTCAGGGGGCGCCCAGGTTCAGCTCGTGTTAAAAGTCGAAGCCCTGTTGGTCAGGGAAAGCCCGGAGCCCCGATGTCTGTGGTGCTGTAGATACGCTGCCAATGGCCGGTGAGTAGCAGCAAGAGCTTGAGTTGCTGGCACTTTCGGTGTGAGATCAATCATCCGACGTTTTTGATTTTTCGGGGTTTTTTTTCAGTGGGCAATCAGGTGCAGCTGGTGGTAAACGTCGAAGCCCTGTTGGTCAGGGAAAGCCCGGAGCCCCGATGTCTGTGGTGCTGTAGATGGGCTGGGAATGGCCGGTGAGGAGCAGCTAGAGCTTGACTGGCTGGCACTTTTGCTATGGGAACAATCGTCCGATGTTCGTGATTTTTCTTTTATTTTTCTCAGCGGGTGCCCAGGTTCAGCTGGTGGTAAACGTCGAAGCCCTGTTGGTCAAAGAAAGCGCAGAACCCCGATGTCTGTGGTGCTGTAGATGCGCTGCCAATGGCCGGGGAGGAGCAGCAAGAGCTTGACTGGCTGGCACTTTTGGTGTGGGAGCAATCGTCCGATGTTCGTGATTTTTCGGGGGTTCTTTTCAGTGGGAGCCCAGGTGCAGCGGGTGGTAAACGTCGAAGCCCTGTTCGTCAGGGAAAGTCCAGAGCCCTGATGTCTGTGGTGCTGTAGATGCGCTGGGAATGGCCGGTGAGGAGCAGCAAGAGCTTGACTGGCTGGCACTTTTGGTGTGGGAGCAATTGTCCGACGTTTTTGATTTTTTAGGGTTTTTTTTTCAGTGGATAACCAGGTGCAGCTGGTGGTAAATGTCGAAGCCCTGTTGGTCAGGGAAAGCCCGGAGCCCCGATGTCTGTGGTGCTGTAGATGCGCTGGGAATGCCCGGTGAGGAGCAGCTAGAGGTTGACTGTCTGGAACTTTCGGTGTGGGAGCAATTGTCCGACGTTCGTGATTTTTCGGGGTTTTATTTCAGTTGGCGCCCAGGTGCAGCTGGTGGTAAACTTCGAAGCCCTGTTGGTCAGGGAAAGCCCGGAGCCCCGATGTCTGTGGTGCGGTAGATGCGCTGGGAATGGCTGGTGAGAAGCAGCATGAGCTTGACTGGCTGGCATTTAAGGTGTGGCAGGAATACTCTGATGTTCGTGATATTTCGTTTATTTTTTTTAGTGGGCGCCCATGTGCAGCGGGTGGTAAACGTCGAAGCCCTGTTGGTCAGGGAAAGCCCGGAGCCCCGATGTCTGTGGTGCTGTAGATGGGCTGCCAAATTCCGGTGAGGAGCAGCAAGAGCTTGACTGGCTGGCACTTTTGGTGTGGGAGCAATCGTCCGACGTTCGTGATTTTTCGGGGTTTTTTTTTCAGTGGGCACCCAGGTGCAGCTGGTGGTAAATGTCGAAGCCCTGTTCGTCAGGGAAAGCCCGGAGCCGCGATGTCTGTGGTGCTGTAGATGCGCTTCCAGTGGCCGGTGAGGAGCAGCAAGAGCTTGAGTTGCTGGCATTTTCGGTGTGGGAGCAATCGTCCGATGTTCGTGATTTTTCGGGGTTCTTTTCAGTGGGCGCCCAGGTGCAGCTGATGGTAAAAGTCGAAGCCCTGTTGGTCAGGGAAAGCCCGGAGCCCCGATGTCTGTGGTGCTGTAGATGCGCTGCCAATGGCCGGTGAGGAACAGCAAGAGCTTGACTGGCTGGCACTTTCGGTGTGGGATCAATCGTCCGACGTTTTTGATTTTTCAGGGTTTTTTTTTCAGTGGGCAACCAGGTGCAGCTGGTGGTAAACGTCGAAGCCCTGTTGGTCAGGGAAAGCCCGGAGCCGCGATGTCTGTGGCGCTGTAGATGCGCTGGGAATGGCTGGTGAGGAGCAGCAAGAGCTTGACTGGCTGGCACTTTTGCTGTGGGAGGAATCGTCCGACGTTCGTGATTTTTCTTTTATTTTTTTCAGCGGGCGCCCAATTTCAGCTGGTGGTAAACGTCGAAGCCCTGTTGGTCAGGGAAAGCGCAGAACCCCGATGTCTGTGGTGCTGTAGATGCACTGCCAAAGTCCGGTGAGTAGCAGCAAGAGTTTAAGTTGCTGGCACTTTTGGTGTGGGAGCAATCGTCCGATGTTCGTGATTTTTCGGGGTTTTATTTCAGTGGGCGCCCAGGTGCAGCTGGTGGTAAATGTCGAAGCCCTGTTTGTCAGGGAAAGCCCAGAGCCCCGATGTCTGTGGTGCTGTAGATGCGCTGGGAATGGGAGGTGAGGAGCAGCAAGAGCTTGAGTTGCTGGCACTTTTGGTGTGGGAGCAATCGTCCGACGTTCGTGATTTTTCGGGGTTTTATTTCAGTGGGAGCCCAGGTGCAGCTGGTGGTAAACGTCGAAGCCCTGTTGGTCAGGGAAAGCCCGGAGCCCCGATGTCTGTGGTGCTGTAGATGCGCTTCCAATGGCCGGTGAGGAGCAGCAAGAGCTTGACTGGCTGGCACTTTCGGTGTGGGAGCAATCGTCCGACGTTTGTGTTTTTTTCGGGTTTTTTTTTTAATGGGCACCCATGTTCAGCTGGTGGTAAACGTCGAAGTGCTGTTAGTCAGGGAAAGTCCGGAGCCCAAATGTCTGTGGTGCTGTAGATGCGCTGGGAATGGGCGGTGATTAGCAGCAAGAGCCTGACTGGCTGGCACTTTCGGTGTGGGAGAAATCGTCCGATCTTCGTGATTTTTCAAGGTTTTTTTTCAGTGGGTGCCCAGGTGCAGCTGCTGGTAAACGTCTAAGCCCTGTTGGTCATGGAAAGCCCAGAGCCCCGATGTCTGTGGTGCTGTAGATGCGCTGGGTATGGGCAGTGAGCAGCAGCAAGAGCTTGTGTTGCTGGCACTTTCAATGTGGGAGCAATCGTCCGATGTTCCTGATTTTTAGGGGTTTTTTTCAGTGGGCGCCCAGGTGCAGCTGGTGGTAAACGTCGAAGCCCTGTTGGTCGGGGAAAGCTCGGAGCCCCGATGTCTGTGGTGCTGTAGATGCGCTGCCAAAGTCCGGTGAGGAGCAGCAAGAGCTTGACTGGCTGGCACTTTCGCTGTGGGACCAATCGTCCGACGTTCGTGATTTTTCATTTATTTTTTTCAGTGGGCGCCCAGGTGCGGCTGGTGGTAAACGTCGAAGCCCTGTTGGTCAGGGAAAGCGCAGAACACCGATATCTGTGGTGCTGTAGATGCACTGCCAAAGTCCGGTGAGTAGCAGCAAGAGCTTGACTGTCTGGCACTTTTGGTGTGGGAGCAATCGTCCGACGTTTGTTATTTTTCGGGGTTTTATTTCAGTGGGCGCCCATTTGCAGCTGGTGGTAAACATCGAAGCCCTGTTGGTCAGGGAAAGCCCGGAGCCGCGATGTCTTTGGTGCTGTAGATGTGCTGCCAATGGCCGGGGACGAGCAGCAAGAGCTTGATAGGCTGGCACTTTCGGTGTGGCAGGAATCGTCGGACGTTTTTGATTTTTCGGGATTTTTTTTTAGTGGGAGCCCAGGTTTAGCTAGTGGTAAACGTCGAAGCCCTGTTGGTCAGGGAAAGCCCGGAGCCGTGATGTCTGTGGTGCTGTACATGCGCTGCCAATGGGAGGTGAGGAGCAGCAAGAGCTTGACTGTCTGGCACTTTTGGTGTGGGAGCAATCGTCCGACGTTTTTGATTTTTCAGGGTTTTTTTTCAGTGGGCAACCAGGTGCAGCTGGTGGTAAATGTCAAAGGCCTGTTGGTCAGGGAAATCCCGGAGCCGCGATGTCTGTGGTGCTCTAGATGCGCTGGGAATGGGCGGTCAGGAGCAGGAAGAGCTTGTGTTGCTGGCACTTTCGGTGTGGGAGCAATCGTCCGATGTTCATGATTTTTCGTTTATTTTTTTCAGTGGGTGCCGAGGTGCAGCGGGTGGTATAACGTCAAAGCCCTGTTGGTCAGGGAAAGCCCGGAGCCCCGATGTCTGTGGTGCTGTAGATGCGCCGCCAATGGCCGGTGAGGAGCACAAAGAGCTTGACTGGCTGGCACTTTCGGCGTGGGAGCAATCGTCCGACGTTCGTGATTCTTCGGGGTTTTACTTTCAGTGGGCGCCCAGGTGCAGCTGGTGGTAAATGTCGAAGCCCTGTTGGTCAGGGAAAGCCCGGAGCCCCGATGTCTGTGGTGCTGTAGATGCGCTGCCAATGGGCGGTGAGGAGCAGCAAGACCTTGACAGGCTGGCACTTTCGTTGTGGGAGCAATCGTCCGACGTTCGTGATTTTTCGGGGTTTTATTTCAGTGGGCGCCCAGGTGCAGCTGGTGGTAAATGTCGAAGCCCTGTTGGTCAGGGAAAGCCCGGAGCCCCGATGTCTGTGGTGCTGTAGATGCGCTGGGAATGGCCGGTGAGGAGCAGCAAGAGCTTGACTGGCTGGCACTTTCGTTGTGGGAGCAATCGTCCGACGTTCGTGATTTTTCGGGGTTTTATTTCAGTGGGCGCCCAGCTGCAGCTGGTGGTAAACGTCGAAGCCCTGTTGGTCAGGGAAAGCCCGGAGCCCCGATGTCTGTGGCGCTGTAGATGCGCTGGGAATGGCTGGTTAGAAGCAGCATGAGCTTGACTGGCTGGCACTTTTGGTGTGGGAGCAATCGTCCGACGTTCGTGATTTTTCGGGGTTATTTTCAGTGGGAGCCCAGGTTCAGCGAGTGGTAAACGTCGAAGCCCTGTTGGTCAGGGAAAGCCCGGAGCCCCGATGTCTGTGGTGTTGTAGATGCACTGCCACTGTCCGGTGAGGAGCAGCAAGAGCTTGACTGGCTGGCACTTTGGGTGTGGGAGCAGTCGTCCGACGTTCGTGATTTTTCGGGGTTTTATTTCAGTGGGCGCCCAGGTGCAGCTGGTGGTAAACTTCGAAGCCCCTTTGGTCAGGGAAAGCCCGGAGCCACGATGTCTGTGGTGCTGTAGATGGGCTGGCAATGGCCGGTGAGCAGCAGCAAGAGCTTGACTGTCTGGCACTTTTGGTGTGAGAGCAATCGTCCGACGTTCGTGACTTTTAGGTGTTCTTTTCAGTGGGAGCCCAGGTTGAGCGAGTGGTAAACGTCGAAGCCCTGTTCGTCAGGGAAAGCCCGGAGCCCCGATGTCTGTGGTGCTGTAGATGCACTGCCACTGTCCGGTGAGGAGCAGCAAGAGCTTGACTGGCTGGCACTTTTGCTGTGGGAGCAATCGTCCGACGTTCGTCATTTTTCAGGGTTTTTTTTCACTGGGCAACCAGGTGCAGCTGGTGGTAAATGTCGAAGGCCTGTTGGTCAGGGAAAGCCCGGAGCCACGATGTCTGTGGTGCTGTAGATGCGCTGCCAATGGCCGGTGAGGAGCAGCAAGAGCTTGACTAGCTGGCACTTTTGGTGTGGGAGCAATCGTCCGACGTTTGTGATTTTTCGGGGTTTTTTTCAGTGGGCGCCCAGGTGCAGCTGGTGGTAAACGTCGAAGCCCAGTTGATCAGGGAAAGTCCGGAGCACCGATGTCTGTGGTGCTGTAGATGCACTGCCAAAGTCCGGTGAGTAGCAGCAAGAGCTTGAGTTGCTGGCACTTTTGGTGTGGGAGAAATCGTCCGACGTTCGTGACTTTTCGGGGTTTTATTTCAGTGGGCGCCCAGGTGCAGCTGGTGGTAAATGTCGAAGCCCTGTTGGTCAGGGAAAGCCCGGAGCCCCGATGTCTGTGGTGCTGTAGATGCGCTGCCAATGGCCGGTGAGGAGCAGCAAGAGCTTGACTGGCTGGCACTTTGGGTGTGGGAGCAATCGTCGGACGTTCGTGATTTTTCGGGGTTTTATTTCAGTGGGCGCCCAGGTGCAGCGGGTGGTAAACGTTGAAGCCCTGTTGGTCAGGGAAAGCGCAGAACCCCGATGTCTGTGGTGCTGTAGATGCACTGCCAAAGTCCGGTGAGGAGCAGCAAGAGCTTGAGTTGCTGGCACTTTCGGTGTGGGAGGAATCGTCCGACGTTCGTGATTTTTCGGGGTTTTTTTTCCGTGGGCGCCCAGGTGCAGCCGGTGGTAAACGTCGAAGCCCTGTTGGTCAGGGAAAGCCCGGAGCCCCGATGTCTGTGGTGCTGTAGATGCGCTGGGAATGGCCGGTGAGGAGCAGCAAGAGCTTGACTGGCTGGCACTTTTGGTGTGGGAGCAATAGTCCGATGTTTGTGATTTTTGGGGATTTTTATTCACTGGGAGCCCAGGTGCAGCTGGTGGTAAACGTCGAAGCCCTGTTGGTCAGGGAAAGCCCGGAGCCCCGATGTCTGTGGTGCTGTAGATGCACTGCCAAAGTCCGGTGAGGAGCAGCAAGAGCTTGACTGGCTGGCACTTTGGGTGTGGGAGCAATCGTCCGACGTTCGTGATTTTTGGGGGTTTTATTTCAGTGGGTGACCAGGTGCAGCTGGTGGTAAATGTCGAAGCCCTGTTGGTCAGGGAAAGCCCGGAGCCCCGATGTCTGTGGTGCTGTAGTTGCGCTGCCAATGGCCGGTGAGGAGCAGCAAGAGCTTGAGTTGCTGGCACTTTCGGTGTGGGAGCAATCGTCCGACGTTTGTGATTTTTCAGGGTTTTTTTTCAGTGTGTAACCAGGTGCAGCTGGTGGTAAATGTCGAAGCCCTGTTGGTCAGGGAAAGCCCGGAGCCGCGATGTCTGTGGTGCTGTAGATGCGCTGGGAATGGGCGGTGAGGAGCAGCAAGAGCTTGATTTGCTGGCACTTTCGGTGTGGGAGCAATCGTGCGATGTTCGTGATTTTTCGTTTATTTTTTTCAGTGGGCGCCCAGGTGCAGCTGGTGGTAAACGTTGAAGCCCTGTTGTTCAGGGAAAGCCCGGAGCCCCGATGTCTGTGGTGCTGTAGATGCACTGCCAAAGTCCGGTGAGTACCAGCAAGAGCTTGAGTTGCTGGCACTTTCGGTGTGGGAGGAGTCGTCCGACGTTCGTGATTTTTCGGGGTTTTACTTTCAGGGGGCGCCCAGGTGCAGCTGATGGTAAATGTCGAAGCCCTGTTCATCAGGGAAAGCCCGGAGCCCCGATGTCTGTGGTGCTGTAGATGGGCTGGCAATGGCCGGTAAGGAGCAGCAAGAGCTTGACTGGCTGGCACTTTCGGTGTGCGAGCAATCGTCCGACGTTCGTGATTCTTCGGGGTTTTACTTTCAGTGGGCGCCCAGGTGCAGCTGGTGGTAAATGTCGAAGCCCTGTTGGTCAGGGAAAGCCCGGAGCCCCGATGTCTGTGGTGCTGTAGATGCGCTGCCAATGGGCGGTGAGGAGCAGCAAGAGCTTGACTGGCTGGCACTTTCGGTGTGGGAGCAATCGTCCGACGTTCGTGATTTTTCGGGGTTTTATTTCAGTGGGCACCCAGGTGCAGCTGGTGGTAAATGTCGAAGCCCTGTTGGTCAGGGAAAGCCCGGAGCCGCGATGTCTGTGGTGCTGTAGATGCGCTGCCAATGGCCGGTGAGGAGCAGCAAGAGCTTGACTGGCTGGCACTTTCGGTGTGGGAGCAATCGTCCGACGTTTGTGATTTTTCGTTTATTTTTTTCAGTGGGCGCCCAGGTGCAGCGGGTGGTAAACGTCGAAGCCCTGTTGGTCAGGGAAAGCCCGGAGCCCCGATGTCTGTGGTGCTGTAGATGCGCTGGGAATGGCCGGTGAGGAGCAGCAAGAGCTTGACTGGCTGGCACTTTGGGTGTGGGAGCAATCGTCCGACGTTCGTGATTTTTCGGGGTTTTATTTCAGTGGGTGACCAGGTGCAGCTGGTGGTAAATGTCGAAGCCCTGTTGGTCAGGGAAATCCCGGAGCCCCAATGTCTGTGATGCTGTAGTTGCGCTGCCAATGGCCGGTGAGGAGCAGCAAGAGCTTGAGTTGCTGGCACTTTCGGTGTGGGAGCAATCGTCCGACGTTTGTGATTTTTCAGGGGTTTTTTTCAGTGTGTAACCAGGTGCAGCTGGTGGTAAATGTCGAAGCCCTGTTGGTCAGGGAAAGCCCGGAGCCGCGATGTCTGTGGTGCTGTAGATGCGCTGGGAATGGCCGGTGAGGAGCAGCAAGAGCTTGATTTGCTGGCACTTTCGGTGTGGGAGCAATCGTGCGATGTTCGTGATTTTTCGTTTATTTTTTTCAGTGGGCGCCCAGGTGCAGCTGGTGGTAAACGTTGAAGCCCTGTTGTTCAGGGAAAGCCCGGAGCCCCGATGTCTGTGGTGCTGTAGATGCGCTGCCAAAGTCCGGTGAGTACCAGCAAGAGCTTGAGTTGCTGGCACTTTCGGTGTGGGAGGAATCGTCCGACGTTCGTGATTTTTCGGGGTTTTACTTTCAGTGGGCGCCCAAGTGCAGCTGATGGTAAATGTCGAAGCCCTGTTCATCAGGGAAAGCCCGGAGCCCCGATGTCTGTGGTGCTGTAGATGGGCTGGCAATGGCCGGTGAGGAGCAGCAAGAGCTTGACTGGCTGGCACTTTCGGTGTGCGAGCAATCGTCCGACGTTCGTGATTCTTCGGGGTTTTACTTTCAGTGGGCGCCCAGGTGCAGCTGGTGGTAAATGTCGAAGCCCTGTTGGTCAGGGAAAGCCCGGAGCCCCGATGTCTGTGGTGCTGTAGATGCGCTGCCAATGGGCGGTGAGGAGCAGCAAGACCTTGACAGGCTGGCACTTTCGTTGTGGGAGCAATCGTCCGACGTTCGTGATTTTTCGGGGTTTTATTTCAGTGGGCGCCCAGGTGCAGCTGGTGGTAAATGTCGAAGCCCTGTTGGTCAGGGAAAGCCCGGAGCCCCGATGTCTGTGGTGCTGTAGATGCGCTGGGAATGGCCGGTGAGGAGCAGCAAGAGCTTGACTGGCTGGCACTTTCGGTGTGGGAGCAATCGTCCGACGTTTGTGATTTTTCGTTTATTTTTCTCAGTGGGCGCCCAGGTGCTGCGGGTGGTAAACGTCGAAGCCCAGTTGGTCAGGGAAAGCTCGGAGCCCCGATACCTGTGGTGCTGTAGATGCGCTGGGAATGGCCGGTGAGGAGCAGCAAGAGCTTGACAGGCTGGCATTTAAGGTGTGGCAGGAATCGTCTGACATTTGTGATTTTTGGGGTTTTTTTTTCAGGGGGCACCCAGGTGCAGCTGGTGGTAAACGTCGAAGCCCTGTTGTTCAGGGAAAGCGCAGAACCCCGATGTCTGTGGTGCTGTAGATGCACTGCCAAAGTCCGGTGAGTAGCAGCAAGAGCTTGAGTTGCTGGCACTTTCGGTGTGGGAGGAATCGTCCGACGTTCGTGATTTTTCGGGGTTTTATTTCAGTGGGAGCCCAGGTGCAGCTGGTGGTAAATGTCGAAGCCCTGTTGGTCAGGGAAAGCTCGGAGCCCCGATACCTGTGGTGCTGTAGATGCGCTGGGAATGGACGGTGAGTAGCAGCAAGAGCTTGACAGGCTGGCATTTAAGGTGTGGCAGGAATCGTCTGACATTTGTGATTTTTGGGGTTTTTATTTCAGTGGGCGCCCAGGTGCAGCTGGTGGTAAACGTCGAAGCCCTGTTGGTCAGGGAAAGCCCGGAGCCCCGATGTCTGTGGTGCTGTAGATGCGCTGGGAATGGGCGGTGAGGAGCAGCAAGAGCTTGACAGGCTGGCACTTTCGGTGTGGGAGCAATCGTCCGACGTTCGTGATTTTTGCGGTTTTTTTTTCAGTGGGCGCCAAGGTGCAGCTGGTGGTAAACGTCGAAGCCCTGTTCGTCAGGGAAATTCCAGAGCCCTGATGTCTGTGGTGCTATAGATGCGCTGGGAATGTCCGGTGAGTAGCAGCAAGAGCTTGACAGGCTGGCATTTAAGGTGTGGCAGGAATCGTCCGACATTTGTGATTGTTGGAGTTTTTTTTTCAGGCGGCACCCAGGTGCAGCTGGTGGTAAACGTCGAAGCCCTGTTTGTCAGGGAAAGCCCGGAGCCCCGATGTCTGTGGTGCTGTAGATGCGCTGGGAATGGCCGGTGAGGAGCAGCAAGAGCTTGACTGGCTGGCACTTTCAATGTGGGAACAATCGTCCGACGTTCGTGATTTTTTGGGTTTTTTTTCCAGTGGGCGCCCAGGTTCAGCTGGTGGTAAACTTCGAAGCCCTGTTCATCAGGGAATGCCCGGAGCCCCGATGTCTGTGGTGCTGTAGATGCGCTGGGAATGGCCGGTGAGGAGCAGCAAGAGATTGTATTGCTGGCAATTTCGGTTTGGGTGCAATCGTCCGACGTTCGTGATTTTTCGGGGTTTTTTTCAGTGGGAGCCCAGGTGCAGCGAGTGGTTAACGTCGAAGCCCTGATGGTCAGGGAAAGCCCGGAGCTCCAATGTCTGTGGTGCTGTAGATGAGCTGCCAGTGGCCGGTGAGGAACTGCAAGAGCTTGACTGGCTGGCACTTTCGGTGTGGGATCAATTGTCCGACGTTTTTGATTTTTCAGGGTTTTTTTTCAGTGGCCAACTAGGTGCAGCTGGTGGTAAATGTCGAAGTCCTGTTGGTCAGGGAAAGCCCAGAGCCGCGATGTCTGTGGTGCTGTAGATGCGCTGCCAATGGCCGGTGAGGAGCAGCAAGAGCTTCAGTTGCTGGCACTTTCAGTGTGGGATCAATCGTCCGACGTTTTTAATTTTTCAGGGTTTTTTTTCAGTGGTCAACCAGGTGCAGCGGGTGGTAAATGTCGAAGCCCTGTTGGTCAGGGAAAGCCCGGAGCCCCGATGTCTGTGGTGATGTAGATGCGCTGGGAATGGCCGGTGAGTAGCAGCAAGAGCTTGACTGGCTGGCACTTTCGCTGTGGGACCAATCGTCCGACGTTTGTTATTTTTCGTTTATTTTTTTCAGTGGGCGCCCAGGTTCAGCTGGTGGTAAACGTCGAAGCCCAGTTGGTCAGGGAAAGCCCGGAGCCCCGATGTCTGTGGTGCTGTAGATGCACTGCCAAAGTCCGGTGAGTAGCAGCAGGAACTTGAGTTGCTGGCACTTTCGCTGTGGGAATAATCGTCCGACGTTCGTGATTCTTCGGGGTTTTACTTTCAGTGGGCGCCCAGGTTCTGCTGGTGGTAAACTTCTAAGCCCTGATGGTCAGGGAAAGCCCGGAGCCCCGATGTCTGTGGGGCTGTAGATGCGCTGGCAATGGCCCATGAGGAGTATCAGTAGCGTGACCCGATGACAATTAAGGTGTGGGAGCAATCGTCCGACATTTGTGATTTTTGGGGATTTTTTTTAGGTGGGCGCCCAGGTGCAGCTGGTGGTAAACGTCGAAGCCCTGTTGGTCAGGGAAAGCCCGGAGCCCCGGTGTCGGTGGTGCTGTAGATGCGCTGGGAATGGCCGGTGAGGAGCAGCAAGAGCTTGACTGGCTGGCACTTTTGGTGTGGGAGCAATCGTCCGACGTTCGTGATTTTTCATTTATTTTTTTCAGTGGGCGCCCAGGTGCAGCTGGTGGTAAACGTCGAAGCCCTGTTGGTCAGGGAAAGCGGAGAACCCCGATGTCTGTGGTGCTGTAGATGCACTGCCAAAGTCCGGTGAGTAGCAGCAAGAGCTTGAGTTGCTGGCACTTTCGGTGTGGGAGCAATTGTCCGACGTTTGTGATTTTTCGGGGTTTTATTTCAGTGGGCGCCCAGGTGCAGCGGGTGGTAAACGTCGAAGCCCTGTTGGTCAGGGAAAGCGTAGAGCCCCGATGTCTGTGGTGCTGTAGATGCGCTGGGAATGGCCGGTGAGGAGCAGCAAGAGCTTGACTGGCTGGCACTTTGGGTGTGGGAGCAATCGTCCGACGTTTGTGATTATTCGGGGTTTTTTTTCAGTGGGAGCCCAGGTGCAGCTGGTGGTAACAGTCAAAGCCCTGTTGGTCAGGGAAAGCCCGGAGCCCCGATGTCTGTGGCGCTGTAGATGCGCTGCCCATGGCCGCTGAGGAGCAGCAAGAGCTTGTGTTGCTGGCACTTTTGGTGTGGGAGCAATTGTCCGACGTTCGTGATTTTTCGGGGTTCTTTTCAGTGGGCGCCCAGGTTCAGCTGGTGGTAAACGTCGAAGCCCTGATCGTCAGGGAAAGTCCAGAGCCCTGATGTCTGTGGTGCTGTAGATGCGCTGGGAATGGCCGGTGAGGAGCAGCAAGAGCTTGACTGGCTGGCACTTTTGGTGTGGGAGCAATCGTCCGACGTTTGTGATTATTCGGGGTTTTTTTTCAGTGGGAGCCCAGGTGCAGCTGGTGGTAACAGTCAAAGCCCTGTTGGTCAGGGAAAGTCCAGAGCCCTGATGTCTGTGGTGCTGTAGATGCGCTGGGAATGGCCGGTGAGGAGCAGCAAGAGCTTGACAGGCTGGCATTTAAGGTGTGGCAGGAATCGTCCAACATTTGTGATTTTTCGGGGTTTTTTTTCAGTGGGAGCCCAGGTGCAGCTGGTGGTAAACGTCGAACCCCTGTTTGTCAGCGAAAGCCCGGAGCCCCGATGTCTGTGGTGCTGTAGATGCGCTGCCAATGGCCGGTGAGGAGCAGCAAGAGCTTGTCTTGCTGGCACTTTTGGTGTGGGAGCAATCGTCGGACGTTTGTGATTTTTGGGGATTTTTATTCACTGGGCGCCCAGGTTCAGCTGGTGGTAAACTTCTAAGCCCTGTTGGTCAGGGAAAGCCCGGAGGCCCGATGTCTGTGGTGCTGTAGATGCACTGCCAATGGCCGGTGAGGAGCAGCAAGAGCTTGACTGGCTGGCACTTTTCGTGTGGGAGCAATCGTCCGACGTTTGTGATTTTTCGGGGTTCTTTTCAGTGGGAGCCCAGGTGCAGCTGGTGGTAAATGTCGAAGCCCTGTTTGTCTGGGAAAGCCCAGAGCCCCGATGTCTGTGGTGCTGTAGATGCGCTGGGAATGGGAGGTGAGGAGCAGCAAGAGCTTGAGTTGCTGGCACTTTCGGTGTGGCAGGAATCGTCCGACATTTGTGATTTTTCGGGGTTTTTTTTCAGTGGGCGCCCAGGTGCAGCGGGTGGTAAACGTCGAAGCCCTGTTGGTCAGGGAAAGCCCGGAGCCCCGATGTCTGTGGTGCTGTTAATGCGCTGCCAATGGCCGGTGAGGAGCAGCAAGAGCTTGAGTTGCTGGCACTTTCAGTGTGGGAATAATCGTCCGATGTTCGTGATTTTTCGTTTATTTTTTTCAGTGGGCGCCCAGGTGCAGCTGATGGTAAATGTCGAAGCCCTGTTGTTCAGGGAAAGCGCAGAACTTCGATGTCTGTGGTGCTGTAGATGCACTACCAAAGTCCGGTGAGTAGCAGCAGGAGCTTGAGTTGCTGGCACTTTCGGTGTGGGAGCAATCGTCCGACTGTCGTGATTTTTCGGGGTTTTACTTTCAATGGGCGCCCAGGTTGAGCTGGTGGTAAACGTCGAAGCCCTGTTGGTCAGGGAAAGCCCGGAGCCCCGATGTCTGTGGTGCTGTAGATGCGCTGCCAATGGCCGGTGAGGAGCAGCAAGAGCTTGACTGTCTGGCACTTTGGGTGTGGGAGCAATCGTCGGACGTTTGTGATTTTTGGGGATTTTTATTCACTGGGCGCCCAGGTTCAGCTGGTGGTAAACGTCGAAGCCCTGTTGGTCAGGGAAAGCCCGGAGCCCCGATGTCTGTGGTGCTGTAGATGCACTGGGAATGGCCGGTGAGGAGCAGCAAGAGCTTGACTGGCTGGCACTTTCGGTGTGGGAGCAATCGTCCGATGTTCGTGATTTTTCGTTTAGTTTTTTCAGTGGGCGCCCAGGTGCAGCTGGTGGTAAACGTCGAAGCCCTGTTGGTCAGGGAAAGCCCGGAGCCCCGATGTCTGTGGTGCTGTAGATGCGCCGCCAATGACCGGTGAGGAGCACAAAGAGCTTGACTGGCTGGCACTTTCGGTGTGGGAGCAATCGTCTGATGTTTGTGATTTTGGGGGTTTTTTTTTTTCAGTGGGTGCCCAGGTGCAACTGGTGGTAAACGTCGAAGCCCTGTTGGTCAGGGAAAGCCCGGAGCCCCGATGTCTGTGGTGCTGTAGATGCGCTGGGAATGGCCGGTGAGGGGTAGCAAGAGCTTGAGTTGCTGGCACTTTTGGTGTGGGAGCAATCGTCCGACGTTCGTGATTTTTCGGGGTTTTATTTCAGTGGGAGCCCAGGTGCAGCTGGTGGTAAACGTCGAAGCCCTGTTCGTCAGGGAAAGCCCGGAGCCCCGATGTCTGTGGTGCTGTAGATGCGCTGCCAATGGCCGGTGAGGAGCAGCAAGAGCTTGACTGGCTGGCACTTTCGGTGTGGGAGCAATCGTCCGACGTTCGTGATTCTTCGCGGTTTTACTTTCAGTGGGCGCCCAGGTGCAGCTGGTGGTAAATGTCGAAGCCCTGTTGGTCAGGGAAAGCCCGGAGCCCCGATGTCTGTGGTGCTGTAGATGCGCTGGGAATGGAAGGTGATGAGCACCTACAGCTTGACTGGCTGGCACTTTCGGTGTGGCAGCAATCGTCCGACGTTCGTGATTTTTCGGGGTTTTACTTTCAGTGGGCGCCCAGGTTCATCTGGTGGTAAACATCGAAGCCCTGTTGGTCACGGAAAGCCCGGATCCCCGATGTCTGTGGTGCTGTAGATGCGCTGCCAATGGACGGTGAGGAGCAGCAAGAGCTTGAGTTGCTGGCACTTTCAGTGTGGGAGCAATCGTCGGACGTTTGTGATTTTTGGGGATTTTTATTCACTGGGCACCCAGGTTCAGCTGGTGGTAAACGTCGAAGCCCTGTTGGTCAGGGAAAGCCCGGAGCCCCGATGTCTGTGGTGCTGTAGATGCGCTGGGAATGTGCGGTGAGGAGCAGCAAGAGCTTGACAGGCTGGCATTTAAGGTGTGGCAGGAATCGTCCGACATTTGTGATTTTTGGGGTTTTTTTTTCAGGGGGCGCCCAGGTTCAGCTCGTGTTAAAAGTTGAAGCCCTGTTGGTCAGGGAAAGCCCGGAGCCCCGATGTCT
The DNA here is from genome assembly GCF_036417535.1 of Chlamydotis macqueenii. Taxonomy (NCBI): domain Eukaryota; kingdom Metazoa; phylum Chordata; class Aves; order Otidiformes; family Otididae; genus Chlamydotis; species Chlamydotis macqueenii. Next base: position 144,120 of record NW_028239168.1, read on the forward strand.
GTGGTGCTGTAGATACGCTGCCAATGGCCGGTGAGTAGCAGCAAGAGCTTGAGTTGCTGGCACTTTCGGTGTGAGATCAATCATCCGACGTTTTTGATTTTTCAGGGTTTTTTTTCAGTGGGCAATCAGGTGCAGCTGGTGGTAAACGTCGAAGCCCTGTTGGTCAGGGAAAGCCCGGAGCCCCGATGTCTGTGGTGCTGTAGATGGGCTGGGAATGGCCGGTGAGGAGCAGCAAGAGCTTGACTGGCTGGCACTTTTGCTATGGGAACAATCGTCCGATGTTCGTGATTTTTCTTTTATTTTTCTCAGCGGGTGCCCAGGTTCAGCTGGTGGTAAACGTCGAAGCCCTGTTGGTCAAAGAAAGCGCAGAACCCCGATGTCTGTGGTGCTGTAGATGCACTGCCAAAGTCCGGTGAGTAGCAGCAAGAGCTTGAGTTGCTGGCACTTTCGGTGTGGGAGGAATCGTCCGACGTTCGTGATTTTTCGGGATTTTTTTTCAGTGGGCGCCCAGGTGCAGCTGGTAGTAAACTTCGAAGCCCTGTTGGTCAGGGAAAGCCCGGAGCCCCGATGTCTGTGGTGCTGTAGATGCGCTGGGAATGGCCGGTGAGGAGCAGCAAGAGCTTGAGTTGCTGGCACTTTCGGTGTGGGAGGAATCGTCCGACGTTCGTGATTTTTCGGGGTTTTATTTCAGTGGGCGCCCAGGTGCAGCTGGTGGTAAATGTCGAAGCCCTGTTGGTCAGGGAAAGCCCGGAGCCCCGATGTCTGTGGTGCTGTAGATGCGCTGGGAATGGGAGGTGAGTCGCAGCAAGAGCTTGACTGGCTGGCACTTTCGGTGTGGGAGCACTCGTCTGATGTTCGTGATATTTCGTTTATTTTTTCCAGTGGGCGCCCAGGTGCAGCTGGTGGTAAACGTCGAAGCCCTGTTCGTCAGGGAAAGCCCGGAGCCCCGATGTCTGTCGTGCTGTAGATGGGCTGGCAATGGCCGGTGAGCAGCAGCAAGAGCTTGACTGTCTGGCACTTTTGGTGTGAGAGCAATCGTCCGACGTTCGTGATTTTTCGGTGTTCTTTTCAGTGGGAGCCCAGGTGCAGCGAGTGGTAAACGTCGAAGCCCTGTTCGTCAGGGAATGCCCGGAGCCCCGATGTCTGTGGTGCTGTAGATGCACTGCCACTGTCCGGTGAGGAGCAGCATGAGCTTGACTGGCTGGCACTTTTGGTGTGGGAGCAATCGTCCGACGTTCGTCATTTTTCAGGGTTTATTTTCACTGGGCAACCAGGTGCAGCTGGTGGTAAATATCAAAGGCCTGTTGGTCAGGGAAAGCCCGGAGCCACGATGTCTGTGGTGCTGTAGATGCACTGCCAAAGTCCGGTGAGGAACAGCAAGAGCTTGAGTTGCTTGCACTTTCTGTGGGGGAGGAATCGTCCGACGTTTGTGATTTTTCGGGGTTTTATTTCAGTGGGCGCCCAGGTGCAGCTGGTGGTAAACGTCGAAGCCCTGTTGGTCAGGGAAAGCGCAGAACCCCGATGTCTGTGGTGCTGTAGATGCACTGCCAAACTCCGGTGAGGAGCAGCAAGAGTTTGAGTTGCTGGCACTTTTGGTGTGGGAGCAATCGTCCGACGTTCGTGATTTTTCGGGGTTTTATTTCAGTGGGAGCCCAGGTGCAGCTGGTGGTAAACGTCGAAGCCCTGTTGGTCAGGGAATGCCTGGAGCCCCGATCTCTGTGGTGCTGTAGATGCGCTGGCAATGGCTGGTGAGGAGCAGCAAGAGCTTGACTGTCTGGCACGTTGGGTGTGGGAGCAATCGTCGGACGTTTGTGATTTTTGGGGATTTTTATTCACTGGGCGCCCAGGTTCAGCTGGTGGTAAACGTCGAAGCCCTGTTGGTCAGGGAAAGCCCGGAGCCCCGATGTCTGTGGTGCTGTAGATGCGCTGGCAATGGCTGGTGAGGAGCAGCCAGAGCTTGAGTTGCTGGCACTTTTCGTGTGGGAGCAATCGTCCGACGTTCGTGATTTTTCGGGGTTTTACTTTCAGTGGGCGCCCAGGTTCAGCTGGTGGTAAACGTCGAAGCCCTGTTCGTCAGGGAAAGCCCGGAGCCCCGATGTCTGTGGTGCTGTAGATGCGCTGGGAATGGGAGGTGAGGAGCAGCATGAGCTTGACTGGCTGGCACTTTCTGTGTGGGTGCAATCGTCCGACGTTCGTGATTTTTCGGGGTTTTATTTCAGTGGGCGCCCAGGTGCAGCTGGTGGTAAATGTTGAAGCCCTGTTGGTCAGGGAATGCCCGGAGCCCCGATGTCTGTGGTGCTGTAGATGCGCTGGGAATGGCTGGTGAGGAGCATCAAGAGCTTGACTGTCTGGCACGTTGGGTGTGGGAGCAATCGTCGGACGTTTGTGATTTTTGGGGATTTTTATTCACTGGGCGCCCAGGTTCAGCTGGTGGTAAACGTCGAAGCCCTCTTGGTCAGGGAAAGCTCGGAGCCCCGATATCTGTGGTGCTGTAGATGCGCTGCCAATGGCCGGGGAGGAGCAGCAAGAGCTTGACTGGCTGGCACTTTTGGTGTGGGAGCAATCGTCCGATGTTCGTGATTTTTCGGGGGTTCTTTTCAGTGGGAGCCCAGGTGCAGTGGGTGGTAAACGTCGAAGCCCTGTTCGTCAGGGAAAGTCCAGAGCCCTGATGTCTGTGGTGCTGTAGATGCGCTGGGAATGGCCGGTGAGGAGCAGCAAGAGCTTGACTGGCTGGCACTTTTGGTGTGGGAGCAATTGTCCGACGTTTTTGATTTTTCAGGGTTTTTTTTTCAGTGGATAACCAGGTGCAGCTGGTGGTAAATGTCGAAGCCCTGTTGGTCAGGGAAAGCCCGGAGCCCCGATGTCTGTGGTGCTGTAGATGCGCTGGGAATGCCCGGTGAGGAGCAGCTAGAGGTTGACTGTCTGGAACTTTCGGTGTGGGAGCAATTGTCCGACGTTCGTGATTTTTCGGGGTTTTATTTCAGTTGGCGCCCAGGTGCAGCTGGTGGTAAACTTCGAAGCCCTGTTGGTCAGGGAAAGCCCGGAGCCCCGATGTCTGTGGTGCTGTAGATGCGCTGGGAATGGCTGGTGAGAAGCAGCATGAGCTTGACTGGCTGGCATTTAAGGTGTGGCAGGAATCGTCTGATGTTCGTGATATTTCGTTTATTTTTTTTAGTGGGCGCCCATGTGCAGCGGGTGGTAAACGTCGAAGCCCTGTTGGTCAGGGAAAGCCCGGAGCCCCGATGTCTGTGGTGCTGTAGATGGGCTGCCAAATTCCGGTGAGGAGCAGCAAGAGCTTGACTGGCTGGCACTTTTGGTGTGGGAGCAATCGTCCGACGTTCGTGATTTTTCGGGGTTTTTTTTTCAGTGGGCACCCAGGTGCAGCTGGTGCTAAATGTCGAAGCCCGGTTCGTCAGGGAAAGCCCGGAGCCCCGATGTCTGTGGCGCTGTAGATGCGCTGGGAATGGCTGGTTGGAAGCAGGATGGGCTTGACTGGCTGGCACTTTTGGTGTGGGAGCAATCGTCCGACGTTCGTGATTTTTCGGGGTTTTTTTTTCAGTGGGCACCCAGGTGCACCTGGTGGTAAATGTCGAAGCCCGGTTCGTCAGGGAAAGCCCGGAGCCGCGATGTCTGTGGTGCTGTAGATGCGCTTCCAGTGGCCGGTGAGGAGCAGCAAGAGCTTGAGTTGCTGGCATTTTCGGTGTGGGAGCAATCGTCCGATGTTTGTGATTTTTCGGGGTTCTTTTCAGTGGGCGCCCAGGCTCAGCTGGTGGTAAACGTCGAAGCCCTGTTGGTCCGGGAAAGCCCAGAGCCCCGATGTCTGTGGTGCTGTAGATGCGCTGCCAATGGCCGGTGAGGAACAGCAAGAGCTTGACAGGCTGGCACTTTCGGTGTGGGATCAATCGTCCGACGTTTTTGATTTTTCAGGGTTTTTTTTTCAGTGGGCAACCAGGTGCAGCTGGTGGTAAACGTCGAAGCCCTGTTGGTCAGGGAAAGCCCGGAGCCCCGATGTCTGTGGTGCTGTAGATGCGCTGGGAATGGCTGGTGAGGAGCAGCAAGAGCTTGACTGGCTGGCACTTTTGCTGTGGGAGCAATCGTCCGACGTTCGTGATTTTTCTTTTATTTTTTTCAGCGGGCGCCCAGGTGCAGCTGGTGGTAAACGTTGAAGCCCTGTTTGTCAGGGAAAGCCCAGAGCCCCGATGTCTGTGGTGCTGTAGATGCGCTGGGAATGGGAGGTGAGGAGCAGCAAGAGCTTGAGTTGCTGGCACTTTTGGTGTGGGAGCAATCGTCCGACGTTCGTGATTTTTCGGGGTTTTATTTCAGTGGGTGCCCAGGTGCAGCTGGTGGTAAACGTCGAAGCCCTGTTTGTCAGGGAAAGCCCGGAGCCCCGATGTCTGTGGTGCTGTAGATGCGCTGGGAATGGCCGGGGAGGAGCAGCAAGAGCTTGACTGGCTGGCACTTTCGGTGTGGGAGCAATCGTCCGACGTTCGTGATTTTTCGGGGTTCTTTTCAGTGGGGGCCCAGGTGCAGCTGGTGGTAAATGTCGAAGCCCTGTTGGTCAGGGAAAGCCCGGATCCCCGATGTCTGTCGTGCTGTAGATGCGCTGGGAATGGCTGGTGAGAAGCAGCATGAGCTTGACTGGCTGGCACTTTCGGTGTGGGAGCAATCGTCCGACGTTCGTGATTCTTCGGGGTTTTTTTTCAGTGGGTAACCAGGTGCAGCTGGTGGTAAATGTCGAAGCCCTGTTCGTCAGGGAAAGCCCGGAGCCCCGATGTCTGTGGTGCTGTACATGCGCTGCCAATGGCCGGGGAGGAGCAGCAAAAGCTTGACTGTCTGGCACTTTTGGTGTGGGAGCAATCGTCCGACGTTCGTCATTTTTCAGGGTTTTTTTTCAGTGGGCGCCCAGGTGCAGCTGGTGGTAAACGTCAAAGCCCTGTTGGTCAGGGAAAGCCCGGAGCCCCGATGTCTGTGGTGCTGTAGATGCGCTGGGAATGGCCGGTGTTCAGCAGCTAGAGCTTGACTGTCTGGCACTTCTGGTGTGGGAGCAATCGTCGGACGTTCGTGATTTTTCGGGGTTCTTTTCAGTGGGAGCCCAGGTGCAGCTGGTGGTAAATGTCGAAGCCCTGATGGTCAGGGAAAGCCCGGAGCCCCGATGTCTGTGGTGCTGTAGATGCACTGCCACTGTCCGGTGAGGAGCAGCAAGAGCTTGACTGGCTGGCACTTTTGGTGTGGGAGCAATCGTCCGACGTTCGTCATTTTTCAGGGTTTTTTTTCAGGGGGCGCCCAGGTTCAGCTAGTGGTAAACGTCGAAGCCCTGTTGGTCAGGGAAAGCGCAGAACCCCGATTTCTGTGGTGCTGTAGATGCGCTGCCAAAGTCCGGTCAGGAGCAGCAAGAGCTTGACTGGCTGGCACTTTCGGTGTGGGAGCAATCGTCCGACGTTCGTGATTTTTCGGGCTTTTATTTCAGTGGGCGCCCAGGTGCAGCTGGTGGTAAACGTCGAAGCCCTGTTGGTCAGGGAACGCCCGGAGCCCCGGTGTCGGTGGTGTTGTAGATGCGCTGGGAATGGCCGGTGAGGAGCAGCAAGAGCTTGACTGGCTGGCACTTTTGGTGTGGGAGCAATCGTCCGACGTTCGTGATTTTTCATTTATTTTTTTCAGCGGGCGCCCAGGTTCAGCTGGTGGTAAACGTCGAAGCCCTGTTGGTCAGGGAAAGCGCAGAACCCCGATGTCTGTGGTGCTGTAGATGCACTGCCAAACTCCGGTGAGGAGCAGCAAGAGTTTGAGTTGCTGGCACTTTTGGTGTGGGAGCAATCGTCCGACGTTCGTGATTTTTCGGGGTTTTATTTCAGTGGGAGCCCAGGTGCAGCTGGTGGTAAACGTCGAAGCCCTGTTGGTCAGGGAATGCCTGGAGCCCCGATCTCTGTGGTGCTGTAGATGCGCTGGCAATGGCTGGTGAGGAGCAGCAAGAGCTTGACTGTCTGGCACGTTGGGTGTGGGAGCAATCGTCGGACGTTTGTGATTTTTGGGGATTTTTATTCACTGGGCGCCCAGGTTCAGCTGGTGGTAAACGTCGAAGCCCTGTTGGTCAGGGAAAGCCCGGAGCCCCGATGTCTGTGGTGCTGTAGATGCGCTGGCAATGGCTGGTGAGGAGCAGCCAGAGCTTGAGTTGCTGGCACTTTTCGTGTGGGAGCAATCGTCCGACGTTCGTGATTTTTCGGGGTTTTACTTTCAGTGGGCGCCCAGGTTCAGCTGGTGGTAAACGTCGAAGCCCTGTTCGTCAGGGAAAGCCCGGAGCCCCGATGTCTGTGGTGCTGTAGATGCGCTGGGAATGGGAGGTGAGGAGCAGCATGAGCTTGACTGGCTGGCACTTTCTGTGTGGGTGCAATCGTCCGACGTTCGTGATTTTTCGGGGTTTTATTTCAGTGGGCGCCCAGGTGCAGCTGGTGGTAAATGTTGAAGCCCTGTTGGTCAGGGAATGCCCGGAGCCCCGATGTCTGTGGTGCTGTAGATGCGCTGGGAATGGCTGGTGAGGAGCATCAAGAGCTTGACTGTCTGGCACGTTGGGTGTGGGAGCAATCGTCGGACGTTTGTGATTTTTGGGGATTTTTATTCACTGGGCGCCCAGGTTCAGCTGGTGGTAAACGTCGAAGCCCTCTTGGTCAGGGAAAGCTCGGAGCCCCGATATCTGTGGTGCTGTAGATGCGCTGCCAATGGCCGGGGAGGAGCAGCAAGAGCTTGACTGGCTGGCACTTTTGGTGTGGGAGCAATCGTCCGATGTTCGTGATTTTTCGGGGGTTCTTTTCAGTGGGAGCCCAGGTGCAGCGGGTGGTAAACGTCGAAGCCCTGTTCGTCAGGGAAAGTCCAGAGCCCTGATGTCTGTGGTGCTGTAGATGCGCTGGGAATGGCCGGTGAGGAGCAGCAAGAGCTTGACTGGCTGGCACTTTTGGTGTGGGAGCAATTGTCCGACGTTTTTGATTTTTTAGGGTTTTTTTTTCAGTGGATAACCAGGTGCAGCTGGTGGTAAATGTCGAAGCCCTGTTGGTCAGGGAAAGCCCGGAGCCCCGATGTCTGTGGTGCTGTAGATGCGCTGGGAATGCCCGGTGAGGAGCAGCTAGAGGTTGACTGTCTGGAACTTTCGGTGTGGGAGCAATTGTCCGACGTTCGTGATTTTTCGGGGTTTTATTTCAGTTGGCGCCCAGGTGCAGCTGGTGGTAAACTTCGAAGCCCTGTTGGTCAGGGAAAGCCCGGAGCCCCGATGTCTGTGGTGCTGTAGATGCGCTGGGAATGGCTGGTGAGAAGCAGCATGAGCTTGACTGGCTGGCATTTAAGGTGTGGCAGGAATCGTCTGATGTTCGTGATATTTCGTTTATTTTTTTTAGTGGGCGCCCATGTGCAGCGGGTGGTAAACGTCGAAGCCCTGTTGGTCAGGGAAAGCCCGGAGCCCCGATGTCTGTGGTGCTGTAGATGGGCTGCCAAATTCCGGTGAGGAGCAGCAAGAGCTTGACTGGCTGGCACTTTTGGTGTGGGAGCAATCGTCCGACGTTCGTGATTTTTCGGGGTTTTTTTTTCAGTGGGCACCCAGGTGCAGCTGGTGCTAAATGTCGAAGCCCGGTTCGTCAGGGAAAGCCCGGAGCCCCGATGTCTGTGGCGCTGTAGATGCGCTGGGAATGGCTGGTTGGAAGCAGCATGGGCTTGACTGGCTGGCACTTTTGGTGTGGGAGCAATCGTCCGACGTTCGTGATTTTTCGGGGTTTTTTTTTCAGTGGGCACCCAGGTGCACCTGGTGGTAAATGTCGAAGCCCGGTTCGTCAGGGAAAGCCCGGAGCCGCGATGTCTGTGGTGCTGTAGATGCGCTTCCAGTGGCCGGTGAGGAGCAGCAAGAGCTTGAGTTGCTGGCATTTTCGGTGTGGGAGCAATCGTCCGATGTTTGTGATTTTTCGGGGTTCTTTTCAGTGGGCGCCCAGGCTCAGCTGGTGGTAAACGTCGAAGCCCTGTTGGTCCGGGAAAGCCCAGAGCCCCGATGTCTGTGGTGCTGTAGATGCGCTGCCAATGGCCGGTGAGGAACAGCAAGAGCTTGACAGGCTGGCACTTTCGGTGTGGGATCAATCGTCCGACGTTTTTGATTTTTCAGGGTTTTTTTTTCAGTGGGCAACCAGGTGCAGCTGGTGGTAAACGTCGAAGCCCTGTTGGTCAGGGAAAGCCCGGAGCCCCGATGTCTGTGGTGCTGTAGATGCGCTGGGAATGGCTGGTGAGGAGCAGCAAGAGCTTGACTGGCTGGCACTTTTGCTGTGGGAGCAATCCTCCGACGTTCGTGATTTTTCTTTTATTTTTTTCAGCGGGCGCCCAGGTGCAGCTGGTGGTAAACGTTGAAGCCCTGTTTGTCAGGGAAAGCCCAGAGCCCCGATGTCTGTGGTGCTGTAGATGCGCTGGGAATGGGAGGTGAGGAGCAGCAAGAGCTTGAGTTGCTGGCACTTTTGGTGTGGGAGCAATCGTCCGACGTTCGTGATTTTTCGGGGTTTTATTTCAGTGGGTGCCCAGGTGCAGCTGGTGGTAAACGTCGAAGCCCTGTTTGTCAGGGAAAGCCCGGAGCCCCGATGTCTGTGGTGCTGTAGATGCGCTGGGAATGGCCGGGGAGGAGCAGCAAGAGCTTGACTGGCTGGCACTTTCGGTGTGGGAGCAATCGTCCGACGTTCGTGATTTTTCGGGGTTCTTTTCAGTGGGGGCCCAGGTGCAGCTGGTGGTAAATGTCGAAGCCCTGTTGGTCAGGGAAAGCCCGGATCCCCGATGTCTGTCGTGCTGTAGATGCGCTGGGAATGGCTGGTGAGAAGCAGCATGAGCTTGACTGGCTGGCACTTTCGGTGTGGGAGCAATCGTCCGACGTTCGTGATTCTTCGGGGTTTTTTTTCAGTGGGTAACCAGGTGCAGCTGGTGGTAAATGTCGAAGCCCTGTTCGTCAGGGAAAGCCCGGAGCCCCGATGTCTGTGGTGCTGTACATGCGCTGCCAATGGCCGGGGAGGAGCAGCAAAAGCTTGACTGTCTGGCACTTTTGGTGTGGGAGCAATCGTCCGACGTTCGTCATTTTTCAGGGTTTTTTTTCAGTGGGCGCCCAGGTGCAGCTGGTGGTAAACGTCAAAGCCCTGTTGGTCAGGGAAAGCCCGGAGCCCCGATGTCTGTGGTGCTGTAGATGCGCTGGGAATGGCCGGTGTTCAGCAGCTAGAGCTTGACTGTCTGGCACTTCTGGTGTGGGAGCAATCGTCGGACGTTCGTGATTTTTCGGGGTTCTTTTCAGTGGGAGCCCAGGTGCAGCTGGTGGTAAATGTCGAAGCCCTGATGGTCAGGGAAAGCCCGGAGCCCCGATGTCTGTGGTGCTGTAGATGCACTGCCACTGTCCGGTGAGGAGCAGCAAGAGCTTGACTGGCTGGCACTTTTGGTGTGGGAGCAATCGTCCGACGTTCGTCATTTTTCAGGGTTTTTTTTCAGGGGGCGCCCAGGTTCAGCTAGTGGTAAACGTCGAAGCCCTGTTGGTCAGGGAAAGCGCAGAACCCCGATTTCTGTGGTGCTGTAGATGCGCTGCCAAAGTCCGGTCAGGAGCAGCAAGAGCTTGACTGGCTGGCACTTTCGGTGTGGGAGCAATCGTCCGACGTTCGTGATTTTTCGGGCTTTTATTTCAGTGGGCGCCCAGGTGCAGCTGGTGGTAAACGTCGAAGCCCTGTTGGTCAGGGAACGCCCGGAGCCCCGGTGTCGGTGGTGTTGTAGATGCGCTGGGAATGGCCGGTGAGGAGCAGCAAGAGCTTGACTGGCTGGCACTTTTGGTGTGGGAGCAATCGTCCGACGTTCGTGATTTTTCATTTATTTTTTTCAGTGGGCGCCCAGGTGCAGCTGGTGGTAAACGTCGAAGCCCTGTTGTTCAGGGAAAGCGGAGAACCCCGATGTCTGTGGTGCTGTAGATGCACTGCCAAAGTCCGGTGAGAAGCAGCAAGAGCTTGAGTTGCTGGCACTTTCGGTGTGGGAGCAATCGTCCGACGTTCGTGATTTTTCGGGGTTTTATTTCAGTGGGCGCCCAGGTTCAGCTGGTGGTAAACGTCGAAGCCCTGTTGGTCAGGGAAAGCGTAGAGCCCCGATGTCTGTGGTGCTGTAGATGCGCTGGGAATGGCCGCTGAGGAGCAGCAAGAGCTTGTGTTGCTGGCACTTTTGGTGTGGGAGCAATTGTCCGACGTTCGTGATTTTTCGGGGTTTTATTTCAGTGGGCTCCCAGGTGCAGCGGGTGGTAAACGTCGAAGCCCTGTTGGTCAGGGAAAGCGTAGAGCCCCGATGTCTGTGGTGCTGTAGATGCGCTGGGAATGGCCGCTGAGGAGCAGCAAGAGCTTGAGTTGCTGGCACTTTCGGTGTGGGAGCAATTGTCCGACGTTCGTGATTTTTCGGGGTTCTTTTCAGTGGGCGCCCAGGTTCAGCTGGTGGTAAATGTCGAAGCCCTGTTGGTCAGGGAAAGTCCAGAGCCCTGATATCTGTGGTGCTGTAGATGCGCTGGGAATGGGCGGTGAGGAGCAGCAAGAGCTTGACAGGCTGGCACTTTCGGTGTGGGAGCAATCGTCCGACGTTTTTGATTTTTCAGGGTTTTTTTTCAGTGGGAGCCCAGGTGCAGCTGGTGGTAAATGTCGAAGCCCTGTTCGTCAGGGAAAGTCCAGAGCCCCGATGTCTGTGGTGCTGTAGATGCGCTGGGAATGGCCGGTGAGTAGCAGCAAGAGCTTGACAGGCTGGCCTTTAAGGTGTGGCAGGAATCGTCCGACATTTGTGATTTTTGGAGTTTTTTTTTCAGGCGGCACCCAGGTGCAGCTGGTGGTAAACGTCGAAGCCCTGTTGGTCAGGGAAAGCCCGGAGCCCCGATGTCTGTGGTGCTGTAGATGCGCTGGGAATGGCCGGTGATGAGCAGCAAGAGCTTGACTGGCTGGCACTTTCGGTGTGGGAGCAATCGTGCGATGTTCGTGATTTTTCGTTTATTTTTTTCAGTGGGCGCCCAGTTGCAGCTGGTGGTAAACGTTGAAGCCCTGTTGGTCAGGGAAAGCCCGGAGCCGGGATGTCTGTGGTGCTGTAGATGCACTGCCACTGTCCGGTGAGGAGCAGCAAGAGCTTGACTGGCTGGCACTTTTGGTGTGGGAGCAATCGTCCGACGTTCGAGATTTTTCGGGGTTTTATTTCAGTGGGCGCCCAGGTGCAGCTGGTGGTAAATGTCGAAGCCCTGTTGGTCAGGGAAAGCCCGGAGCCCCGATGTCTGTGGTGCTGTAGATGCGCTGGGAATGGCCGGTGATGAGCAGCAAGAGCTTGACTGGCTGGCACTTTCGGTGTGGGAGCAATCGTGCGATGTTCGTGATTTTTCGTTTATTTTTTTCAGTGGGCGCCCACGTGCAGCTGGTGGTAAATGTCGAAGCCCTGTTGGTCAGGGAAAGCCCGGAGCCCCGATGTCTGTGGTGCTGTAGATGCGCCTCCAATGGCCGGTGAGGAGCAGCAAGAGCTGGAGTTGCTGGCACTTTCAGTGTGGGAGCAATCGTCCGACGTTTGTGATTTTTTGTTTATTTTTTTCAGTGGGCGCCCAGGTGCAGCGGGTGGTAAACGTCGAAGCCCAGTTGGTCAGGGAAAGCCCGGAGCCCCGATGTCTGTGGTGCTGTAGATGCGCTGGGAATGGGAGGTGAGTAGCAGCAAGAGCTTGACTGGCTGTCACTTTCAGTGTGGGAGCAATAGTCCGACGTTTGTGATTTTTCAGGGTTTTTTTTCAGTGGGTAACCAGGTGGAGCTGGTGGTAAACGTCGAAGCCCAGTTGGTCAGGGAAAGCCCGGAGCCCCGATGTCTGTGGTGTTGTAGATGCGCTGGGAATGGGAGGTGAGTAGCAGCAAGAGCTTGAGTTGCTGGCACTTTCAGTGTGGGAGCAATCGTCCGACGTTCGTGATTTTTCGGGGTTTTATTTCAGTGGGCGCCCAGGTGCAGCTGGTGGTAAACGTTGAAGCCCTGTTGGTCAGGGAAAGCTCGGAGCCCCGATGTCTGTGGTGCTGTACATGCGCTGCCAATGGCCGGGGAGGAGCAGCAAAAGCTTGACTGTCTGGCACTTTTGGTGTGGGAGCAATCGTCCGACGTTCGTCATTTTTCAGGGTTTTTTTTCAGTGGGCGCCCAGGTGCAGCTGGTGGTAAACGTCAAAGCCCTGTTGGTCAGGGAAAGCCCGGAGCCCCGATGTCTGTGGTGCTGTAGATGCGCTGGGAATGGCCGGTGTTCAGCAGCTAGAGCTTGACTGTCTGGCACTTCTGGTGTGGGAGGAATCGTCGGACGTTCGTGATTTTTCGGGGTTCTTTTCAGTGGGAGCCCAGGTGCAGCTGGTGGTAAATGTCGAAGCCCTGATGGTCAGGGAAAGCCCGGAGCCCCGATGTCTGTGGTGCTGTAGATGCACTGCCACTGTCCGGTGAGGAGCAGCAAGAGCTTGACTGGCTGGCACTTTTGGTGTGGGAGCAATCGTCCGACGTTCGTCATTTTTCAGGGTTTTTTTTCAGGGGGCGCCCAGGTTCAGCTAGTGGTAAACGTCGAAGCCCTGTTGGTCAGGGAAAGCGCAGAACCCCGATTTCTGTGGTGCTGTAGATGCGCTGCCAAAGTCCGGTCAGGAGCAGCAAGAGCTTGACTGGCTGGCACTTTCGGTGTGGGAGCAATCGTCCGACGTTCGTGATTTTTCGGGCTTTTATTTCAGTGGGCGCCCAGGTTCAGCTGGTGGTAAACGTCGAAGCCCTGTTGGTCAGGGAACGCCCGGAGCCCCGGTGTCGGTGGTGTTGTAGATGCGCTGGGAATGGCCGGTGAGGAGCAGCAAGAGCTTGACTGGCTGGCACTTTTGGTGTGGGAGCAATCGTCCGACGTTCGTGATTTTTCATTTATTTTTTTCAGTGGGCGCCCAGGTGCAGCTGGTGGTAAACGTCGAAGCCCTGTTGTTCAGGGAAAGCGGAGAACCCCGATGTCTGTGGTGCTGTAGATGCACTGCCAAAGTCCGGTGAGTAGCAGCAAGAGCTTGAGTTGCTGGCACTTTCGGTGTGGGAGCAATCGTCCGACGTTCGTGATTTTTCGGGCTTTTATTTCAGTGGGCGCCCAGGTTCAGCTGGTGGTAAACGTCGAAGCCCTGTTGGTCAGGGAAAGCGTAGAGCCCCGATGTCTGTGGTGCTGTAGATGCGCTGGGAATGGCCGCTGAGGAGCAGCAAGAGCTTGTGTTGCTGGCACTTTTGGTGTGGGAGCAATTGTCCGACGTTCGTGATTTTTCGGGGTTTTATTTCAGTGGGCTCCCAGGTGCAGCGGGTGGTAAACGTCGAAGCCCTGTTGGTCAGGGAAAGCGTAGAGCCCCGATGTCTGTGGTGCTGTAGATGCGCTGGGAATGGCCGCTGAGGAGCAGCAAGAGCTTGAGTTGCTGGCACTTTCGGTGTGGGAGCAATTGTCCGACGTTCGTGATTTTTCGGGGTTCTTTTCAGTGGGCGCCCAGGTTCAGCTGGTGGTAAATGTCGAAGCCCTGTTGGTCAGGGAAAGTCCAGAGCCCTGATATCTGTGGTGCTGTAGATGCGCTGGGAATGGGCGGTGAGGAGCAGCAAGAGCTTGACAGGCTGGCACTTTCGGTGTGGGAGCAATCGTCCGACGTTTTTGATTTTTCAGGGTTTTTTTTCAGTGGGAGCCCAGGTGCAGCTGGTGGTAAATGTCGAAGCCCTGTTCGTCAGGGAAAGTCCAGAGCCCCGATGTCTGTGGTGCTGTAGATGCGCTGGGAATGGCCGGTGAGTAGCAGCAAGAGCTTGACAGGCTGGCATTTAAGGTGTGGCAGGAATCGTCCGACATTTGTGATTTTTGGAGTTTTTTTTTCAGGCGGCACCCAGGTGCAGCTGGTGGTAAACGTCGAAGCCCTGTTGGTCAGGGAAAGCCCGGAGCCCCGATGTCTGTGGTGCTGTAGATGCGCTGGGAATGGCCGGTGATGAGCAGCAAGAGCTTGACTGGCTGGCACTTTCGGTGTGGGAGCAATCGTGCGATGTTCGTGATTTTTCGTTTATTTTTTTCAGTGGGCGCCCAGTTGCAGCTGGTGGTAAACGTTGAAGCCCTGTTGGTCAGGGAAAGCCCGGAGCCGGGATGTCTGTGGTGCTGTAGATGCACTGCCACTGTCCGGTGAGGAGCAGCAAGAGCTTGACTGGCTGGCACTTTTGGTGTGGGAGCAATCGTCCGACGTTCGAGATTTTTCGGGGTTTTATTTCAGTGGGCGCCCAGGTGCAGCTGGTGGTAAATGTCGAAGCCCTGTTGGTCAGGGAAAGCCCGGAGCCCCGATGTCTGTGGTGCTGTAGATGCGCTGGGAATGGCCGGTGATGAGCAGCAAGAGCTTGACTGGCTGGCACTTTCGGTGTGGGAGCAATCGTGCGATGTTCGTGATTTTTCGTTTATTTTTTTCAGTGGGCGCCCACGTGCAGCTGGTGGTAAATGTCGAAGCCCTGTTGGTCAGGGAAAGCCCGGAGCCCCGATGTCTGTGGTGCTGTAGATGCGCCTCCAATGGCCGGTGAGGAGCAGCAAGAGCTTGAGTTGCTGGCACTTTCGGTGTGGGAGCAATCGTCCGACGTTTGTGATTTTTTGTTTATTTTTTTCAGTGGGCGCCCAGGTGCAGCGGGTGGTAAACGTCGAAGCCCAGTTGGTCAGGGAAAGCCCGGAGCCCCGATGTCTGTGGTGCTGTAGATGCGCTGGGAATGGGAGGTGAGTAGCAGCAAGAGCTTGACTGGCTGTCACTTTCAGTGTGGGAGCAATAGTCCGACGTTTGTGATTTTTCAGGGTTTTTTTTCAGTGGGTAACCAGGTGCAGCTGGTGGTAAACGTCGAAGCCCAGTTGGTCAGGGAAAGCCCGGAGCCCCGATGTCTGTGGTGTTGTAGATGCGCTGGGAATGGGAGGTGAGTAGCAGCAAGAGCTTGAGTTGCTGGCACTTTCAGTGTGGGAGCAATCGTCCGACGTTCGTGATTTTTCGGGGTTTTATTTCAGTGGGCGCCCAGGTGCAGCTGGTGGTAAACGTTGAAGCCCTGTTGGTCAGGGAAAGCTCGGAGCCCCGATGTCTGTGGTGCTGTAGATTCCCTGCCAATGGCCGGTGAGTAGCAGCAAGAGCTTGACAGGCTGGCACTTTTGGTGTGGGAGCAATCGTCCGATGTTCGTGATTTTTCGTTTATTTTTTTCAGTGGGCGCCCAGGTGCAGCTGGTGGTAAACGTCGAAGCCCAGTTGGTCAGGGAAAGCCCGGAGTCCCGATGTCTGTGGTGCTGTAGATGCGCTGCCAATGCCCGGTGAGGAGCAGCAAGAGCTTGACTGGCTGGCACTTTCAATGTGGGAACAATCGTCCGACGTTCGTGATTTTTTGGGTTTTTTTTCCAGTGGGCGCCCAGGTTCAGCTGGTGGTAAACGTCGAAGCCCTGTTGGTCAGGGAAAGCCCGGAGCCCCGATGTCTGTGGTGCTGTAGATGCGCTGGGAATGGCCGGTGAGGAGCAGCAAGAGATTGTGTTGCTGGCAATTTCGGTTTGGGTGCAATCGTCCGACGTTCGTGATTTTTCGGGGTTTTTTTCAGTGGGAGCCCAGGTGCAGCGAGTGGTAAACGTCGAAGCCCTGTTGGTCAGGGAAAGCGTAGAGCCCCGATGTCTGTGGTGCTGTAGATGCGCTGGGAATGGCCGCTGAGGAGCAGCAAGAGCTTGAGTTGCTGGCACTTTCGGTGTGGGAGCAATTGTCCGACGTTCGTGATTTTTCGGGGTTCTTTTCAGTGGGCGCCCAGGTTCAGCTGGTGGTAAATGTCGAAGCCCTGTTGGTCAGGGAAAGTCCAGAGCCCTGATATCTGTGGTGCTGTAGATGCGCTGGGAATGGGCGGTGAGTCGCAGCAAGAGCTTGACAGGCTGGCATTTAAGGTGTGGGAGCAATCGTCCGACGTTCGTGATTTTTCGGGGTTTTATTTCAGTGGGCGCCCAGGTTCAGCTGGTGGTAAACGTCGAAGCCCTGTTGGTCAGGGAAAGCTCGGAGCCCCAATACCTGTGGTGCTGTAGATGCGCTGCCAATGGGCGGTGAGGAGCAGCAAGAGCTTGACAGGCTGGCACTTTCGGTGTGGGAGCAATCGTCCGACGTTCGTGATTTTTCGGGGTTCTTTTCAGTGGGAGCCCAGGTTCAGCGAGTGGTAAACGTCGAAGCCCTGTTGGTCAGGGAAAGCCCGGAGCCCCGATGTCTGTGGTGCTGTAGATGCGCTGGGAATGGGCGGTGAGGAGCAGCAAGAGCTTGACAGGCTGGCACTTTCGGTGTGGGAGCAATCGTCCGACGTTTTTGATTTTTCAGGGTTTTTTTTCAGTGGGAGCCCAGGTGCAGCTGGTGGTAAATGTCGAAGCCCTGTTCGTCAGGGAAAGTCCAGAGCCCTGATGTCTGTGGTGCTGTAGATGCGCTGGGAATGGCCGGTGAGTAGCAGCAAGAGCTTGACAGGCTGGCATTTAAGGTGTGGCAGGAATCATCCGACATTTGTGATTTTTGGAGTTTTTTTTTCAGGCGGCACACAGGTGCAGCTGGTGGTAAACGTCGAAGCCCTGTTGGTCAGGGAAAGCCCGGAGCCCCGATGTCTGTGGTGCTGTAGATGCGCTGGGAATGGCCGGTGATGAGCAGCAAGAGCTTGAGTTGCTGGCACTTTCGGTGTGGGAGCAATCGTGCGATGTTCGTGATTTTTCGTTTATTTTTTTCAGTGGGCGCCCAGTTGCAGCTGGTGGTAAACGTTGAAGCCCTGTTGGTCAGGGAAAGCCCGGAGCCGGGATGTCTGTGGTGCTGTAGATGCACTGCCACTGTCCGGTGAGGAGCAGCAAGAGCTTGACTGGCTGGCACTTTTGGTGTGGGAGCAATCGTCCGACGTTCGAGATTTTTCGGGGTTTTATTTCAGTGGGCGCCCAGGTGCAGCTGGTGGTAAATGTCGAAGCCCTGTTGGTCAGGGAAAGCCCGGAGCCCCGATGTCTGTGGTGCTGTAGATGCGCTGGGAATGGCCGGTGATGAGCAGCAAGAGCTTGACTGGCTGGCACTTTCGGTGTGGGAGCAATCGTGCGATGTTCGTGATTTTTCGTTTATTTTTTTCAGTGGGCGCCCACGTGCAGCTGGTGGTAAATGTCGAAGCCCTGTTGGTCAGGGAAAGCCCGGAGCCCCGATGTCTGTGGTGCTGTAGATGCACTGCCAAAGTCCGGTGAGTAGCAGCAAGAGCTTGAGTTGCTGGCACTATCGGTGTGGGAGGAATCGTCCGACGTTTGTGATTCTTCGGGGTTTTATTTCAGTGGGCGCCCAGGTTCAGCTGGTGGTAAACGTCGAAGCCCTGTTGGTCAGGGAAAGCTCGGAGCCCCGATATCTGTGGTGCTGTAGATGCGCTGCCAATGGCCGGTGAGGAGCAGCAAGAGCTTGAGTTGCTGGCACTTTCGGTGTGGGAGCAATCGTCCGACGTTTGTGATTTTTTGTTTATTTTTTTCAGTGGGCGCCCAGGTGCAGCGGGTGGTAAACGTCGAAGCCCAGTTGGTCAGGGAAAGCCCGGAGCCCCGATGTCTGTGGTGTTGTAGATGCGCTGGGAATGGGAGGTGAGTAGCAGCAAGAGCTTGAGTTGCTGGCACTTTCAGTGTGGGAGCAATCGTCCGACGTTCGTGATTTTTCGGGGTTTTATTTCAGTGGGCGCCCAGGTGCAGCTGGTGGTAAACGTTGAAGCCCTGTTGGTCAGGGAAAGCTCGGAGCCCCGATGTCTGTGGTGCTGTAGATTCCCTGCCAATGGCCGGTGAGTAGCAGCAAGAGCTTGACAGGCTGGCACTTTTGGTGTGGGAGCAATCGTCCGATGTTCGTGATTTTTCGTTTATTTTTTTCAGTGGGCGCCCAGGTGCAGCTGGTGGTAAACGTCGAAGCCCAGTTGGTCAGGGAAAGCCCGGAGTCCCGATGTCTGTGGTGCTGTAGATGCGCTGCCAATGCCCGGTGAGGAGCAGCAAGAGCTTGACTGGCTGGCACTTTCAATGTGGGAACAATCGTCCGACGTTCGTGATTTTTTGGGTTTTTTTTCCAGTGGGCGCCCAGGTTCAGCTGGTGGTAAACGTCGAAGCCCTGTTGGTCAGGGAAAGCCCGGAGCCCCGATGTCTGTGGTGCTGTAGATGCGCTGGGAATGGCCGGTGAGGAGCAGCAAGAGATTGTGTTGCTGGCAATTTCGGTTTGGGTGCAATCGTCCGACGTTCGTGATTTTTCGGGGTTTTTTTCAGTGGGAGCCCAGGTGCAGCGAGTGGTAAACGTCGAAGCCCTGTTCGTCAGGGAAAGCCCGGAGCTCCGATGTCTGTGGTGCTGTAGATGAGCTGCCAGTGGCCGGTGAGGAACTGCAAGAGCTTGACTGGCTGGCACTTTCGGTGTGGGATCAATTGTCCGACGTTTTTGATTTTTCAGGGTTTTTTTTCAGTGACCAACTAGGTGCAGCTGGTGGTAAACGTTGAAGCCCTGTTGGTCAGGGAAAGCCCAGAGCCGCGATGTCTGTGGTGCTGTAGATGCACTGGGAATGGCCGGTGAGGAGCAGCAAGAGCTTGAGTTGCTGGCACTTTCAGTGTGGGACGAATCGTCTGACGTTTTTGATTTTTCAGGGTTTTTTTTCAGTGGGTAACCAGGTGCAGCTGGTGGTAAACGTTGAAGCCCTGTTGGTCACGGAAAGCCCGGAGCCCCGATGTCTGTGGTGCTGTAGATGCCCTGCCAATGGGCGGTGAGTAGCAGCAAGAGCTTGAGTTGCTCGCAGTTTCGGTGTGGGAGCAATCGTCCGATATTCATGATTTTTCGTTTATTTTTTTCAGTGGGCGCCCAGGTGCAGCTGGTGGTAAACGTCGAAGCCCTGTTGGTCAGGGAAAGCCCGGAGCCCCGATGTCTGTGGTGCTGTAGATGCGCTGCCACTCTCCGGTGAGGAGCAGCAAGAGCTTGAGTTGCTGGCACTTTCGTTGTGGGAGCAATCGTCCGACGTTTGTGATTTTTCGGGGTTTTATTTCAGTGGGCGCCCAGGTGCAGCTGGTGGTAAATGTCGAAGCCCTGATGGTCAGGGAAAGCCCGGAGCCGCGATGTCTGTGGTGCTGTAGATGCGCTGCCAATGGCCGGTGAGGAGCAGCAAGAGCTTGACTGGCTGGCACTTTCAATGTGGGAACAATCGTACGACGTTCGTGATTTTTCGGGTTTTTTTTCCAGTGGGCGCCCAGGTTCAGCTGGTGGTAAACGTCGAAGCCCTTTTCGTCAGGGAAAGCCCGGAGCCCCGATGTCTGTGGTGCTGTAGATGCGCTGGGAATGGGCGGTGAGGAGCAGCAAGAGCTTGACTGGCTGGCACTTTCGTTGTGGGAGCAATCGTCCGACGTTCGTGATTTTTCGGGCTTTTATTTCAGTGGGAGCCGAGGTGCAGCTGGTGGTAAATGTCGAAGCCCTGATGGTCAGGGAAAGCCCGGAGCCCCGATGTCTGTGGTGCTGTAGATGCACCTCTAATGGCTGGTGAGGAGCAGCCAGAGCTTGACAGGCTGGCACTTTCGGTGTGGGAGCAATCGTCGGACGTTTGTGATTTTTGGCGATTTTTATTCACTGGGCGCCCAGGTTCAGCTGGTGGTAAACGTCGAAGCCCTGTTCGTCAGGGAAAGCCCAGAGCCCCGATGTCTGTGGTGCTGTAGATGCGCTGCCAATGGCCGGTGAGGAGCAGCAAGAGCTTGTGTTGCTGGCACTTTCGGTGTGGGAGCAATCGTCCGACGTTCGTGATTTTTCGGGGTTTTACTTTCAGTGGGCGCCCAGGTTCAGCTGGTGGTAAATGTCGAAGCCCTGTTCATCAGGGAAAGCCCGGAGCCCCGATGTCTGTGGTGCTGTAGATGCGCTGGGAATGGCTGGTGAGAAGCAGCATGAGCTTGAGTTGCTGGCACTTTCGGTGTGGGAGCAATCGTCTGATGTTCGTGATATTTCGTTTATTTTTTTCAGTGGGCGCCCAGGTGCAGCTGGTGGTAAATGTCGAAGCCCTGTTGGTCAGGGAAAGCCCGGAGCCCCGATGTCTGTGGTGCTGTAGATGCGCTGGGAATGGCCGGAGTTCAGCAGCTAGAGCTTGACTGTCTGGCACTTTCGGTGTGGGAGCAATCGTCCGACGTTTGTGATATTTGGGGATTTTTTTTCCGGTGGGCGCCCAGGTGCAGCTGGTGGTAAACGTCGAAGCCCTGTTGGTCAAAGAAAGCGCAGAACCCCGACGTCTGTGGTGCTGTAGATGCACTGCCAAAGTCCGGTGAGTAGCAGCAAGAGCTTGAGTTGCTGGCACTTTCGGTGTGGGAGGAATCGTCCAACGTTTGTTATTCTTCGGGGTTTTATTTCAGTGGGCACCCAGGTTCAGCGAGTGGTAAATGTCGAAGCCCTGTTTGTCAGGGAAAGCCCGGAGCCCCGATGTCTGTGGTGCTGTAGATGCGCTGCCAATGGCCGGGGAGGAGCAGCAAGAGCTTGACTGGCTGGCACTTTCGGTGTGGGAGTAATCGTCCGACGTTCGTGATTTTTCGGGAGTTCTTTTCAGTGGGAGCCCAGGTTCAGCTGGTGGTAAACGTCGAAGCCGTGTTCGTCAGGGAAAGTCCAGAGCCCCGACGTCTGTGGTGCTGTAGATGCACTGCCAAAGTCCGGTGAGGAGCAGCAAGAGCTTGACTGGCTGGCATTTAAGGTGTGGCAGGAATCGTCCGACATTTGTGATTTTTCGGGGTTTTTTTTCAGTGGGCGCCCAGGTGCAGCTGGTGGTAAACGTCGAAGCCCTGTTCGTCAGGGAAAGCCCAGAGCCCCGATGTCTGTGGTGCTGTAGATGCGCTGCCAATGGCCGGTGAGGAACAGCAAGAGTTTGTGTTGCTGGCACTTTCAGTGTGGGATCAATCGTCCGACGTTTTTGATTTTTCAGGGTTTTTTTTCAGTGGTCAACCAGGTGCAGCTGGTGGTAAATGTCGAAGCCCTGTTGGTCAGGGAAAGCCCGGAGCCCCGATGTCTGTGGTGCTGTAGATGCACTGCCAATGGCCAGTGAGGAGCAGCAAGAGCTTGACTGGCTGGCACTTTCAGTGTGGGACCAATCGTCCGACGTTTGTTATTTTTCGTTTATTTTTTTAAGTGGGTGCCCATGTGCAGCTGGTGGTAAACGTCGAAGCCCTGTTGGTCAGGGAAAGCCCGGAGCCCCGATGTCTGTGGTGCTGTAGATGTGCCTCCAATGGCCGGTAAGGAGCAGCAAGAGCTTGACTGGCTGGCACTTTCGGAGTGGGAGCAATCGTCGGACGTTTGTGATTTTTGGGGATTTTTATTCACTGGGCGCCCAGGTTCAGCTGGTGGTAAACGTCGAAGCCCTGTTCGTCAGGGAAAGCGCAGAGCCCCGATGTCTGTGGTGCTGTAGATGCGCTGCCAATGGCCGGTGAGGAGCAGCAAGAGCTTGACTGGCTGGCACTTTCGCTGTGGGAACAATCGTCCGACGTTCGTGATTTTTCGGGGTTTTACTTTCAGTGGGCGCCCAGGTTCAGCTGGTGGTAAACGTTGAAGCCCTGTTGGTCAGGGAAAGCCCGGAGCCCCGATGTCTGTGGTGCTGTAGATGCGCTGCCAATGGCTGGTGAGGAGCAGCAAGAGCTTGACTGGCTGGCACTTTGGGTGTGGGAGCAATCGTCCGATGTTCGTGATTTTTCGGGGTTTTTTTTCAGTGGGAGCCCAGGTGCAGCTGGTGGTAAACGTCGAAGCCCTGTTGGTCAGGGAAAGCCCGGAGCCCCGATGTCTGTGGTGCTGTAGATGCGCTGCCAATGGCCGGTGAGGAGCAGCAAGAGCTTGACAGGCTGGCATTTAAGGTGTGGCAGGAATCGTCCGACGTTTGTGATTTTTGGGGTTTTTTTTTCAGGGGGCACCCAGGTGCAGCTGGTGGTAAACGTCGAAGCCCGGTTCGTCAGGGAAAGCGCAGAACCCCAATGTCTGTTGTGCTGTAGATACGCTGCCAAAGTCCGGTGAGTAGCAGCAACAGCTTGAGTTGCTGGCACTTTCGGTGTGGGAGCAATCGTCCGATGTTCATGATTTTTCGGGTTTTTTTTCAGTGGGAGCCCAGGTGCACCTGGTGGTAAATGTCGAAGCCCTGTTGGTCAGGGAAAGCCCGGAGCCCCGATGTCTGTGGTGCTGTAGATGTGCCTCCAATGGCCGGTCAGGAGCAGCAAGAGCTTGACTGGCTGGCACTTTCGGTGTGGGAGCAATCGTCGGACGTTTGTGATTTTTGGGGATTTTTATTCACTGGGCGCCCAGGTTCAGCTGGTGGTAAACGTCGAAGCCCTGTTCGTCAGGGAAAGCCCAGAGCCCCGATGTCTGTGGTGCTGTAGATGCGCTGCCAATGGCCGGTGAGGAGCAGCAAGAGCTTGTGTTGCTGGCACTTTCGGTGTGGGAGCAATCGTCCGACGTTTGTGATTTTTCGGGGTTCTTTTCAGTGGGAGCCCAGGTGCAGCTGGTGGTAAACGTCGAAGCCCTGTTCATCAGGGAAAGCCCGGAGCCCCGATGTCTGTGGTGCTGTAGATGGGCTGGAAATGGCCGGTAAGGAGCAGCAAGAGCTTAACTGGCTGGCACTTTCGGTGTGGGAGCAATCGTCCGACGTTCGTGATTCTTCGGGGTTTTACTTTCAGTGGGCGCCCAGGTGCAGCTGGTGGTAAATGTCGAAGCCCTGTTGGTCAGGGAAAGCCCGGAGCCCCGATGTCTGTGGTGCTGTAGATTCGCTGCCAATGGCCGGTGAGTAGCAGCAAGAGCTTGAGTTGCTGGCACTTTCGGTGTGAGATCAATCATCCGACGTTTTTGATTTTTCAGGGTTTTTTTTCAGTGGGCAATCAGGTGCAGCTGGTGGTAAACGTCGAAGCCCTGTTGGTCAGGGAAAGCCCGGAGCCCCGATGTCTGTGGTGCTGTAGATGGGCTGGGAATGGCCGGGGAGGAGCAGCAAGAGCTTGACTGGCTGGCACTTTTGCTATGGGAACAATCGTCCGATGTTCGTGATTTTTCTTTTATTTTTCTCAGCGGGTGCCCAGGTTCAGCTGGTGGTAAACGTCGAAGCCCTGTTGGTCAAAGAAAGCGCAGAACCCCGATGTCTGTGGTGCTGTAGATGCACTGCCAAAGTCCGGTGAGTAGCAGCAAGAGCTTGAGTTGCTGGCACTTTCGGTGTGGGAGGAATCGTCCGACGTTCGTGATTTTTCGGGATTTTTTTTCAGTGGGCGCCCAGGTGCAGCTGGTGATAAACTTCGAAGCCCTGTTGGTCAGGGAAAGCCCGGAGCCCCGATGTCTGTGGTGCTGTAGATGCACTGGGAATGGCCGGTGAGGAGCAGCAAGAGCTTGACTGGCTGGCACTTTCGGTGTGGGAGGAATTGTCCTACGTTCGTGATTTTTCGGGGTTTTATTTCAGTGGGCGCCCAGGTGCAGCTGGTGGTAAACGTCGAAGCCCTGTTGGTCAGGGAAAGCCCGGAGCCCCGATGTCTGTGGTGCTGTAGATGCGCTGGGAATGGGAGGTGAGGAGCAGCAAGAGCTTGAGTTGCTGGCACTTTTGGTGTGAGAGCAATCATCCGACATTCGTGATTTTTCGGGGTTTTATTTCGGTGGGAGCCCAGGTGCAGCTGGTGGTAAACGTCGAAGCCCTGTTGGTCAGGGAATGCCTGGAGCCCCGATCTCTGTGGTGCTGTAGATGCGCTGGCAATGGCTGGTGAGGAGCAGCAAGAGCTTGACTGTCTGGCACGTTGGGTGTGGGAGCAATCGTCGGACGTTTGTGATTTTTGGGGATTTTTATTCACTGGGCGCCCAGGTTCAGCTGGTGGTAAACGTCGAAGCCCTGTTGGTCAGGGAAAGCCCGGAGCCCCGATGTCTGTGGTGCTGTAGATGCGCTGGCAATGGCCGGTGAGGAGCAGCCAGAGCTTGAGTTGCTGGCACTTTTGGTGTGGGAGCAATCGTCCGACGTTCGTGATTTTTCGGGGTTTTACTTTCAGTGGGCGCCCAGGTTCAGCTGGTGGTAAACGTCGAAGCCCTGTTCGTCAGGGAAAGCCCGGAGCCCCGATGTCTGTGGTGCTGTAGATGCGCTGGGAATGGGAGGTGAGGAGCAGCATGAGCTTGACTGGCTGGCACTTTCTGTGTGGGTGCAATCGTCCGACGTTCGTGATTTTTCGGGGTTTTATTTCAGTGGGCGCCCAGGTGCAGCTGGTGGTAAATGTTGAAGCCCTGTTGGTCAGGGAATGCCCGGAGCCCCGATGTCTGTGGTGCTGTAGATGCGCTGGGAATGGCTGGTGAGGAGCAGCAAGAGCTTGACTGTCTGGCACGTTGGGTGTGGGAGCAATCGTCGGACGTTTGTGATTTTTGGGGATTTTTATTCACTGGGCGCCCAGGTTCAGCTGGTGGTAAACGTCGAAGCCCTCTTGGTCAGGGAAAGCTCGGAGCCCCGATATCTGTGGTGCTGTAGATGCGCTGCCAATGGCCGGGGAGGAGCAGCAAGAGCTTGACTGGCTGGCACTTTTGGTGTGGGAGCAATCGTCCGATGTTCGTGATTTTTCGGGGGTTCTTTTCAGTGGGAGCCCAGGTGCAGCGGGTGGTAAACGTCGAAGCCCTGTTCGTCAGGGAAAGTCCAGAGCCCTGATGTCTGTGGTGCTGTAGATGCGCTGGGAATGGCCGGTGAGGAGCAGCAAGAGCTTGACTGGCTGGCACTTTTGGTGTGGGAGCAATTGTCCGACGTTTTTGATTTTTTAGGGTTTTTTTTTCAGTGGATAACCAGGTGCAGCTGGTGGTAAATGTCGAAGCCCTGTTGGTCAGGGAAAGCCCGGAGCCCCGATGTCTGTGGTGCTGTAGATGCGCTGGGAATGCCCGGTGAGGAGCAGCTAGAGGTTGACTGTCTGGCACTTTCGGTGTGGGAGCAATTGTCCGACGTTCGTGATTTTTCGGGGTTTTATTTCAGTTGGCGCCCAGGTGCAGCTGGTGGTAAACTTCGAAGCCCTGTTGGTCAGGGAAAGCCCGGAGCCCCGATGTCTGTGGTGCTGTAGATGCGCTGGGAATGGCTGGTGAGAAGCAGCAAGAGCTTGACTGGCTGGCATTTAAGGTGTGGCAGGAATACTCTGATGTTCGTGATATTTCGTTTATTTTTTTTAGTGGGCGCCTATGTGCAGCGGGTGGTAAACGTCGAAGCCCTGTTGGTCAGGGAAAGCCCGGAGCCCCGATGTCTGTGGTGCTGTAGATGGGCTGCCAAATTCCGGTGAGGAGCAGCAAGAGCTTGACTGGCTGTCACTTTTGGTGTGGGAGCAATCGTCCGACGTTCGTGATTTTTCGGGGTTTTTTTTTCAGTGGGCACCCAGGTGCAGCTGGTGGTAAATGTCGAAGCCCGGTTCGTCAGGGAAAGCCCGGAGCCCCGATGTCTGTGGCGCTGTAGATGCGCTGGGAATGGCTGGTTGGAAGCAGCATGAGCTTGACTGGCTGGCACTTTTGGTGTGGGAGCAATCGTCCGACGTTCGTGATTTTTCGGGGTTTTTTTTTCAGTGGGCACCCAGGTGCAGCTGGTGGTAAATGTCGAAGCCCGGTTCGTCAGGGAAAGCCCGGAGCCGCGATGTCTGTGGTGCTGTAGATGCGCTTCCAGTGGCCGGTGAGGAGCAGCAAGAGCTTGAGTTGCTGGCATTTTCGGTGTGGGAGCAATCGTCCGACGTTCGTGATTTTTCGGGGTTCTTTTCAGTGGGCGCCCAGGTGCAGCTGATGGTAAAAGTCGAAGCCCTGTTGGTCAGGGAAAGCCCGGAGCCGTGATGTCTGTGGTGCTGTAGATGCACTGCCAATGGCCGGTGAGGAACAGCAAGAGCTTGACTGGCTGGCACTTTCGGTGTGGGATCAATCGTCCGACGTTTTTGATTTTTCAGGGTTTTTTTTTCAGTGGGCAACCAGGTGCAGCTGGTGGTAAACGTCGAAGCCCTGTTGGTCAGGGAAAGCCCGGAGCCGCGATGTCTGTGGCGCTGTAGATGCGCTGGGAATGGCTGGTGAGGAGCAGCAAGAGCTTGACTGGCTGGCACTTTTGCTGTGGGAGCAATTGTCCGACGTTTGTGATTTTTCTTTTATTTTTTTCAGCGGGCGCCCAGGTTCAGCTGGTGGTAAACGTCGAAGCCCTGTTGGTCAGGGAAAGCGCAGAACCCCGATGTCTGTGGTGCTGTAGATGCACTGCCAAAGTCCGGTGAGTAGCAGCAAGAGTTTAAGTTGCTGGCACTTTTGGTGTGGGAGCAATCGTCCGATATTCGTGATTTTTCGGGGTTTTATTTCAGTGGGCTCCCAGGTGCAGCTGGTGGTAAATGTCGAAGCCCTGTTTGTCAGGGAAAGCCCAGAGCCCCGATGTCTGTGGTGCTGTAGATGCGCTGGGAATGGGAGGTGAGGAGCAGCAAGAGCTTGAGTTGCTGGCACTTTTGGTGTGGGAGCAATCGTCCGACGTTCGTGATTTTTCGGGGTTTTATTTCAGTGGGAGCCCAGGTGCAGCTGGTGGTAAACGTCGAAGCCCTGTTGGTCAGGGAAAGCCCGGAGCCCCGATGTCTGTGGTGCTGTAGATGCGCTTCCAATGGCCGGTGAGGAGCAGCAAGAGCTTGACTGGCTGGCACTTTCGGTGTGGGAGCAATCGTCCGACGTTTGTGTTTTTTTCGGGTTTTTTTTTTAATGGGCACCCATGTTCAGCTGGTGGTAAACGTCGAAGTGCTGTTAGTCAGGGAAAGTCCGGAGCCCAAATGTCTGTGGTGCTGTAGATGCGCTGGGAATGGGCGGTGATTAGCAGCAAGAGCCTGACTGGCTGGCACTTTCGGTGTGGGAGCAATCGTCCGATCTTCGTGATTTTTCAAGGTTTTTTTTCAGTGGGTGCCCAGGTGCAGCTGCTGATAAACGTCTAAGCCCTGTTGGTCATGGAAAGCCCGGAGCCCCGATGTCTGTGGTGCTGTAGATGCGCTGGGTATGGGCAGTGAGCAGCAGCAAGAGCTTGTGTTGCTGGCACTTTCAATGTGGGAGCAATCGTCCGATGTTCCTGATTTTTAGGGGTTTTTTTCAGTGGGCGCCCAGGTGCAGCTGGTGGTAAACGTCGAAGCCCTGTTGGTCAGGGAAAGCTCGGAGCCCCGATGTCTGTGGTGCTGTAGATGCGCTGCCAATGGCCGGTGAGGAGCAGCAAGAGCTTGACTGGCTGGCACTTTCGGTGTGGGAGCAATCGTCCGACGTTCGTGATTTTTCATTTATTTTTTTCAGTGGGCGCCCAGGTGCGGCTGGTGGTAAACGTCGAAGCCCTGTTGGTCAGGGAAAGCGCAGAACACCGATATCTGTGGTGCTGTAGATGCACTGCCAAAGTCCGGTGAGTAGCAGCAAGAGCTTGACTGTCTGGCACTTTTGGTGTGGGAGGAATCGTCCGACGTTTGTTATTTTTCGGGGTTTTATTTCAGTGGGCGCCCAGGTGCAGCTGGTGGTAAACGTCGAAGCCCTGTTGGTCAGGGAAAGCCCGGAGCCGCGATGTCTTTGGTGCTGTAGATGTGCTGCCAATGGCCGGGGACGAGCAGCAAGAGCTTGATAGGCTGGCACTTTCGGTGTGGCAGGAATCGTCGGACGTTTTTGATTTTTCAGGATTTTTTTTTCGTGGGAGCCCAGGTTTAGCTAGTGGTAAACGTCAAAGCCCTGTTGGTCAGGGAAAGCCCGGAGCCGTGATGTCTGTGGTGCTGTACATGCGCTGCCAATGGGAGGTGAGGAGCAGCAAGAGCTTGACTGTCTGGCACTTTTGGTGTGGGAGCAATCGTCCGACGTTTTTGATTTTTCAGGGTTTTTTTTCAGTGGGTAACCAGGTGCAGCTGGTGGTAAATGTCAAAGGCCTGTTGGTCAGGGAAAGCCCGGAGCCGCGATGTCTGTGGTGCTGTAGATGCGCTGGGAATGGGCGGTCAGGAGCAGGAAGAGCTTGTGTTGCTGGCACTTTCGGTGTGGGAGCAATCGTCTGATGTTCATGATTTTTCGTTTATTTTTTTCAGTGGGTGCCGAGGTGCAGCGGGTGGTATAACGTCAAAGCCCTGTTGGTCAGGGAAAGCCCGGAGCCCCGATGTCTGTGGTGCTGTAGATGCGCCGCCAATGGCCGGTGAGCAGCACAAAGAGCTTGACTGGCTGGCACTTTCGGTGTGGGAGCAATCGTCTGATGTTTGTGATTTTGGGGGTTTTTTTTTTCAGTGGGTGCCCAGGTGCAACTGGTGGTAAACGTCGAAGCCCTGTTGGTCAGGGAAAGCCCGGAGCCCCGATGTCTGTGGTGCTGTAGATGCGCTGGGAATGGCCGGTGAGGGGTAGCAAGAGCTTGAGTTGCTGGCACTTTTGGTGTGGGAGCAATCGTCCGACGTTCGTGATTTTTCGGGGTTTTATTTCAGTGGGAGCCCAGGTGCAGCTGGTGGTAAACGTCGAAGCCCTGTTCGTCAGGGAAAGCCCGGAGCCCCGATGTCTGTGGTGCTGTAGATGCGCTGGGAATGGCCGGTGAGGGGTAGCAAGAGCTTGAGTGGCTGGCACTTTTGGTGTGAGAGCAATCGTCCGACGTTCGTGATATTTGGGGATTTTTTTTCCAGTGGGCGCCTAGGTTCAGCTGGTAATAAACTTCTAAGCCCTGTTGGTCAGGGAACGCCCGGAGCCCCGATGTCTGTGGTGCTGTAGATGCGCTGGGAATGGAAGGTGAGGAGCACCTACAGCTTGACTGGCTGGCAATTTCGGTGTGGGAGCAATCGTCCGACGTTCGTGATTTTTCGGGGTTCTTTTCAGTGGGCGCCCAGGTTCAGCTGGTGGTAAATGTCGAAGGCCTGTTGGTCAGGGAAAGCCCGGAGCCCCGATGTCTGTGGTGCTGTAGATGCGCTGCCAATGGCTGGGGAGGAGCAGCAAGAGCTTGACTGGCTGGCACTTTCGGTGTGGGAGCAATTGTCCGACGTTTTTGATTTTTTAGGGTTTTTTTTTCAGTGGGCGCCCATGTGCAGCTGGTGGTAAATGTCGAAGCCCTGTTGGTCAGGGAAAGCCCGGAGCCGCGATGTCTGTGGTGCTTTAGATGCGCTGGTAATGCCCGGTGAGGAGCAGCTAGAGGTTGACTGTCTGGCACTTTCGGTGTGGGAGCAATTGTCCGACGTTCGTGATTTTTCGGGGTTTTATTTCAGTGGGCGCCCAGGTGCAGCTGGTGGTAAACGTCGAAGCCCTGTTGGTCAGGGAAAGCCCGGAGCCCCGATGTCTGTGGTGCTGTAGATGCGCTGGGAATGGCTGGTGAGAAGCAGCATGAGCTTGACTGGCTGGCATTTAAGGTGTGGCAGGAATCGTCTGATGTTCGTGATATTTCGTTTATTTTTTTTAGTGGGCGCCCATGTGCAGCGGGTGGTAAACGTCGAAGCCCTGTTGGTCAGGGAAAGCCCGGAGCCCCGATGTCTGTGGTGCTGTAGATGCGCTGGGAATGGCCGGTGAGGAGCAGCAAGAGCTTGACTGGCTGGCACTTTCGTTGTGGGAGCAATCGTCCGACGTTCGTGATTTTTCGGGCTTTTATTTCAGTGGGCGCCCAGCTGCAGCTGGTGGTAAACGTCGAAGGCCTGTTCGTCAGGGAAAGCCCGGAGCCCCGATGTCTGTGGCGCTGTAGATGCGCTGGGAATGGCTGGTTAGAAGCAGCATGAGCTTGACTGGCTGGCACTTTTGGTGTGGGAGCAATCGTCCGACGTTCGTGATTTTTCGGGGTTATTTTCAGTGGGAGCCCAGGTTCAGCGAGTGGTAAACGTCGAAGCCCTGTTGGTCAGGGAAAGCCCGGAGCCCCGATGTCTGTGGTGTTGTAGATGCACTGCCACTGTCCGGTGAGGAGCAGCAAGAGCTTGACTGGCTGGCACTTTGGGTGTGGGAGCAGTCGTCCGACGTTCGTGATTTTTCGGGGTTTTATTTCAGTGGGCGCCCAGGTGCAGCTGGTGGTAAATGTCGAAGGCCTGTTGGTCAGGGAAAGCCCGGAGCCACGATGTCTGTGGTGCTGTAGATGCGCTGCCAATGGCCGGTGAGGAGCAGCAAGAGCTTGAGTTGCTGGCACTTTTGGTGTGGGAGCAATCGTCCAACGTTTGTGATTTTTCGGGGTTTTTTTTCAGTGGGTAACCAGGTGCAGCTGGTGGTAAATGTCGAAGCCCTGTTCGTCAGGGAAAGCCCAGAGCCCCGATGTCTGTGGTGCTGTAGATGCACTGGGAATGGCCGGTGAGGAGCAGCAAGAGCTTGACAGGCTGGCACTTTCGGTGTGGGAGCAATCGTCCGACGTTTGTGATTTTTTGTGTTTTTTTTCAGTGGGCACCCAGGTGCAGCTGGTGGTAAACGTCGAAGCCCTGTTGGTCAGGGAAAGCCCGGAGCCCCGATGTCTGTGGTGCTGTACATGCGCTGCCAATGGCCGGTGAGGAGCAGCAAGAGCTTGACTGGCTGGCACTTTCGCTGCGGGAGCAATCGTCCGATGTTCGTGATTTTTCGTTTATTTTTTTCAGTGGGCGCCCAGGTTCAGCTGGTGGTAAACGTCGAAGCCCTGTTCGTCAGGGAAAGCCCAGAGCCCTGATGTCTGTGGTGCTGTAGATGCGCTGCCAATGGCCGGTGAGGAGCAGCAAGAGCTTGACTGGCTGGCACTTTTGGTGTGGGAGCAATCGTCCGATGTTCATGATTTTTCGTTTATTTTTTTCAGTGGGCGCCCAGGTGCAGCTGGTGGTAAACGTCGAAGCCCTGTTGGTCAGGGAAAGCGCAGAACCCCGATATCTGTGGTGCTGTAGATGTGCTGCCAATGGCCGGTGAGGAGCAGCAAGAGCTTCTGTTGCTGGCACTTTTGGTGTGGGAGCAATCGTCCGATGTTCGTGATTTTTCGTTTATTTTTTTCAGTGGGCGCCCAGGTTCAGCTGGTGGTAAACGTCGAAGCCCTGTTGGTCAGGGAAAGCCCGGAGCCGTGATGTCTGTGGTGCTGTAGATGCACTGCCAAAGTCCGGTGAGTAGCAGCAAGAGCTTGAGTTGCTGGCACTTTCTGTGTGGGAGGAATCGTCCGACGTTCATGATTTTTCGGGGTTTTACTTTCAGTGGGCGCCCAGGTTCAGCTGGTGGTAAAGGTCGAAGCCCTGTTCGTCAGGGAAAGCCCGGAGCCCCGATGTCTGTGGTGCTGTAGATGCGCTGGGAATGGGCGGTGAGGAGCAGCAAGAGCTTGAGTTGCTGGCACTTGAGTTGCTGGCATTAAAAGTGGGTCCCCAGCGATAAGAAATAGAGTTCCTAGTGGACTCTGGAGCAGAAAGATCTACTGTTCAAAAATTGCCCCGGGGGTGTGGGACATCCTCGGAGAAAGTAGAAGTTATTGGAGCAAAAGGAGAGCCTTTTGGGGTTCCCGTAATAAAAAATGTGGTTTTGGAAAGTGATTCTAAATTTGGGGTGGGGTCCTTGCTGTTAGTGCCTGAGGCGGACTATAACTTATTGGGCAGAGATTTAATGATAGAATTAGGGATTGGCTTAGAAGTCATAAAAAATGAACTAAGAATTAAGTTGTGTCCTTTACGGACAGTTGATGAGGGGAAAATAAACCCTGAGGTATGGTACACTCCGGAGACCATTGGAAAATTGGATATTGAACCTTTTTCAGTGACAATAAGAAACCCAGAAATACCAGTGAGAATAAAACAATACCCCCTACCGATGGAGGGGAGACAGGGATTGAAACCTGAGATTCAAAGGTTAATTGAAAAAGGAATATTAGAACCTTGCATGTCCCCTTTTAACACCCCCATCTTACCTGTAAAGAAACCTGATGGGACATACAGATTAGTGCATGATTTACGAGAAATTAACAAACGAACGGTTACCAGATTCCCTGTAGTGGCAAACCCTCATACACTTTTAAGCCAGCTGGGCCCCAATGATCAGTGGTATAGTGTAATTGATTTAAAGGATGCCTTCTGGGCATGCCCCTTAAAGAAAGATTGCAGGGATTATTTTGCTTTTGAATGGGAAGACCCGGACACTTACAGAAAACAACAATTACGGTGGACCGTTTTACCTCAAGGGTTCACCGAGTCTCCAAATTTGTTTGGACAGGCATTAGAACAAATATTGAGGGGGTACGAATTAGGTGGGGGGGTGACCCTTGTCCAGTATGTGGACGATTTACTGTTGGCCGGCAGCGATGAGGAGGCAGTTAGGGAGGAGAGTATTAGGTTGTTAAATTTTTTAAGTTTACAGGGATTAAAGGTGTCGAAATCAAAACTGCAATTTGTCGAAAAGGAAGTGAAATATTTAGGGCACAGATTGAGTAAAGGAACTAAGAAGTTAGACCCAGAAAGAGTTCAGGGCATATTATCATTGCCGGCTCCAAAAACTAAGAGACAGATCAGACAATTGCTGGGCCTTTTGGGATATTGTAGACAATGGATTGAAGGCTATAGTAGGAAAGTAAAATTTTTATATGCTAAGATATCTAAGGATGGCCTATTAAAATGGTCTAAGGATGATGATGAACAATTGGAAGTTTTAAAAATGGATTTGGTAAACACTCCTGTTTTGAGTTTACCGGATGTCAAGAAACCATTTTATTTATTTATTAATGTTGATGAAGGAACAGCATATGGGGTGTTAGTGCAAGAATGGGCAGGGAAGAAAAAGCCTGTAGGATACCTTTCTAAATTGTTAGACCCTGTAAGCAGAGGATGGCCTATCTGCCTACAAGCTATAGTGGCTGCGGCTCTGCTAGTGGAAGAGGCTCACAAAGTTACCTTTGGGGGAGAACTGAAAGTATTATCACCCCACAATATTAGAGGAATTTTACAACAGAAAGCTGAAAAGTGGATTACTGATGCCAGGCTCCTGAAGTACGAGGGTATCCTGATATCTTCACCTAAACTAGAACTTGAAGTTACTGGTTTACAGAATCCAGCACAATTTCTGTACGGGGAACCGTCAGAGGAGATAACTCATGATTGCCTGCACACTATTGAAGAACAAGCCAAAATTAGACCAGATTTGGAGGAAGAAGAGCTAGAGGATGGGGAAAAACTTTTTGTAGATGGATCTTCCCGGGTAATAGAGGGGAAAAGAAAATCAGGATATGCGATAATTAATGGAAAAACATTTAAGGTAATAGAATCAGGGCCCCTGAGTCCCAGTTGGTCGGCTCAAGCATGCGAGTTATACGCAGTTTTAAGAGCTTTACAATTATTAGAAGGAAAAATCGGCACCATCTATACGGATTCCAAATATGCCTTTGGAATAGTGCATACATTTGGGAAAATTTGGGAAGAAAGAGGCTTAATAAATTCCCAGGGAAAGGGATTGGTTCATCAGGAGTTAATAATTGAAATTTTGCAGGCTTTACGGAGGCCGGTAGGAATAGCAGTGGTCCATTTAAAAGGGCATCAGCGGGGATTAACTCCACTGACAAGGGGAAACAATCTAGCAGATCAAGAAGCAAAACGAGCGGCTTTAATGATCTTCAAGGAAAAGAAAGATAGAAAGTTTCCTTGCAAGGATTGTTGGAAGAGCACACTTCATTGTAGCTGTGCGAATCCTAATTATCAGTTTTGTTGTGCGCATGGGGAAGAGTACCACCTGTACAGCTTCACTGTGCAGGAGAAAGACAAGTTAGTCCGAATGGGGGCAAGGGAAGTCAAATCTGGAGAATGGGAACTTCCTGATGGACGAGAGGTCATTTCAAAAACTATGGCTATAAGAATCATGCGCAAGTACCATGAAAACACCCACTGGGGGGTTCAAGCACTAGTAGATCAATTTGCCATAAAATATGCTTGCATTGGGGTATATAATATAGCAAAAAGAATAATTGGAGATTGCCTAATTTGCCAAAAAGTGAACAAGCACCAATTAAGAGAAAGACCATTAGGGGGAAGAGATTTGGCTCACCGACCCTTCGCCAAAATTCAGATAGACTTCACCGAACTACCGAAAGTAGGCAGGTATAGATATTTGTTGGTAATAATAGATCATTTAACACACTTTGTAGAAGCATTTCCAACAGTCAGGGCCACTGCCCAAACGGTGACAAAACTATTGCTTGAAAATGTGATACCTAGGTATGGCTCTATTCAAACTATTGACTCTGATAGGGGACCACATTTTGCTTCAAAAATCATAAAAGAAGTTTTTACTGCTTTGGGGACCAAGTGGGAATATCATACACCCTGGCACCCACAGAGTTCGGGAAAAATAGAGCGGGTAAACGGTGAGATAAAGAAACAACTGACCAAATTAATGATGGAGACCAAATTATCTTGGGTAAAATGCCTTCCCTTAGCCTTATTAAATATTAGAATCCAACCTCACACGGATGTGGGAATCTCCCCTTTCGAAATGTTATATGGAATGCCTTATGATTTGGAGGTTCCCCGAGATCATCCCCAGGCTGAAAATTTACAACTGAAACAGTACATAATCCAACTCATGTCTATGAGGAAACAATTGCGAGATAAAGGCTTAGCAGTACAAAGGCCTCCGTTGGACATTGCAATACACAATATACAACCTGGAGATAACGTTTTAATTAGGCCATGGAAGGAGTCCTCACTAACTCCCCGCTGGGAAGGGCCTTATCTTGTTTTACTCACTACAGAAACCGCCATCCGGACTGCTGAACGGGGGTGGACCCATGCCAGCCGGGTAAAAGGACCCATCTCCGAGGAGCAGTGGGAGAGCTCTGGAGACCCGAATACCTTGAAATTAAAACTGCGAAGAAAAAGACAGACTAATAAATTGAACTGAGCAATGAACATGTATCGGTAAGGCGGAGACGCTTCGCTTGTTAACCTTTTTTTTACAGAAGAACCACACTTGGAGACCTGGAAAATACATGGATACGTAAGGACTATATTGAAATCAGAATTGTGGTTGTAATTGTAATTATCATTATATATATGAGCCTTTAAGAAAAGTGATGTGTCACATAGTTCATATTAATTGTAGCAATAAGTTTGGTAGTAGCAGGGAAGGAACTTACATATCTTTGGAAGTGCCGAAAACAGGAGTAGCCTCGTTTAAACAATTTAAAAATAAAATACCAAAGTGCTACTCCCAGGAGAATCGGGAGCCGAACAGAAAATAAATAAGTGAGGGCCGATTCACTGTCACATTTCTCCTGAAGATTGTCCTTGCCACCAAGAAGATGACATTCCTCGTAGCTCGAAGCAACCGAGTTGACGAGCGAGGTGGAGGGACAAGGTGCTGTGGAGAACTGACCCCTGTCACTGCAGATGATTTAAAGGCCCTCCAAGTGAAAAGGCCCCGAGGTTCCAAATGGGAAAAAGGCACTAGTCAAATTGGCTTAAAACAAAATTGGAGGCTTCACCCTTTTCGGTACGTCCTGACTATTCTGTTTTTAATGTTACCACAAACATGGGGGAAACGGAGCCACCAAGCTCATCAGCCATTCGAATGGACACTGCATCAAGTGGGCATTGATGATGATAAAGTCATACAAACTATAATAACTCCAGGGGCCCCTGCCTTTAAGACCACTCTGTGTCAGTTAGCGCCAGTAGATGGAGCGTGTAAAAATGAAGGTACACCATTTTATCTATGCCCGAGCTCTAACCCTGGGAAATCGTATTGTAACCAACCAGGACAACATTTTTGCGCATACTGGGGTTGTGAAACAATTGCTAACCGGTGGATTCCAGAGCCTGGAAAAGATCCCTTCTTGAAGGTATCTTGGGCCCCTTATGGATGTAAGCCGCAAGTGGTACGTACACTGGATAGAAGTGGGTCTGTCAGTATCGCAAAGTGGAGTTGCAACTACTGGCACTTGAATGTGACCCGACCTCAGGACCCTAGCTGGCTAGTAGGAAGAACTTGGGGAGTTCGTTATAATAAGGAACTAGGGCAAGATAGAGGTGGGCTAATACACATTAAAAAGAAACCAGCCTCGAATGATCCACTGCCAGTAGGCCCCAAGCAGGTCCTGACTGATGATTTGGCTAAGAAAACAGACCCCGACCAGACATTGACTGATAGTTTGGTCAAGGAAACAGAGGGTGATGTAACGAAAGTTATTGTAATGAATAGTACCCAAGCCATCCAAACCCCTGACGAAAACTCTGGGGATAACCCTCTTTGGAAACTGATGCAAGCCAGTTACCTGGTATTAAACCACACAAACCCAAATTAAATCACACAAACCACACAAACACAAACATTGCTGGGTGTGTTGCGATACTAGACCTCCCTTCTATGAGGCAATAGGCATCCACTCAAAGGCGAAAAGGGTAAATGGTTCAAACCCAACACAATGTTTATGGGATTCTGAAGGTCGAAAACCAGGCCTGACGATGCAACATGTATCGGGACAAGGGAGATGTATTGGGAATGTACCCCCAGAGAAAAATAAATTATGCAAGATAAGAGCTTCCCTGAAAGGGAAGCCCCCTGCTGATTGGCTAATACCAGCCCGTAACACCAAATGGATCTGCTCTAAAACTGGAATCACTCCCTGTTTATCTCTTAAATTGTTCAACGAATATGAGGAATATTGCATCCAAGTGATGATAATCCCCCGGATCATATACCACCCTGAGGAATTTGTGCATAATAACCAGAATACCCAGAGTCACCACTTACAGAAACGAGAACCATTTACCTTTACGGCTTTGACAATAGCCACTTTGATAGCTGTAGGAGCAACAGGCGCGGGCACAGGAATAACGTCATTGGTCCAACAAAATCAGAAATTTCAATCACTTAGAATAGCAGTAGACGAAGACTTGGTAAGAATTGAACAATCAATAACTGCCTTGGAAAAATCTGTTAGATCATTATCAGAGGTGGTGCTACAAAACCGAAGGGGGTTAGATTTAATGTTTCTACAACAAGGTGGGCTATGTGCTGCCTTGGGAGAACAATGTTGTGTATATGCTGATCACACAGGGATTGTAAGGGATACTATGACAAAACTTCGGGAAGGCCTAGAAAAACGAAAACGAGAACAAGAAACGCAACAAAGCTGGTATGAGTCCTGGTTTAACCACTCTCCTTGGCTTACCGCATTACTATCTACCATTGCAGGACCCTTGATTATATTAATACTGGTATTAACTTTTGGACCCTGTATATTCAATAGAGTAGTTACAATTGTAAAAAACAGATTGGAAGCAGCTCATTTGATGCTTATGAGAGCCAAGCATGAACCTCTGGGAGGAATACCGGAGGTGGAGGAGACCCTCATTTTGAGCCAGCAGGTGCTTAAGCGATTTGATGAACAAAATAGTGAAAAGAAAAAGGGGGGATTGTAATAAACTGTGAGCTGTTTGTTCATCAAACCTTGTCAGAACAATGGAGAGTTATATGAAATACACAAAGTCGGCCACAAGAAAGTTACATTAAATACACAAGGTCAGCCACAGGCACCTGGCTATGTAAAAACGGCATGCAGGACTGCGAAAGGAGGGAGCGGGGGGGGCTCATAAAGATGAAGGGTATAAAACCAGTAACTTTCTAACCATATAGTTTGAAGAAGCAATTAGTGGGAGGGGGAAGTCTGGTTTGGAGCAAGAAACAGTCTCACATTATCTCGAGGGAGGGAGGGAGTGATTAAAAGGAGCAAGGATTCGAGAACAGGATGGCACCCATCACATAAATCTCCTTGTTCAAGAAGGACACGAATCGGCTCAGACTGATAAGGACACTGCCAACTTGTGGGAACAGCACATTCCAGGCAAAGGTGAAAAGTACACCGTGAAGAAGACCTACGGCCTTCCTCCCAAAAGACCCCCGAAGACCCTCGCCCACAATTCCTGGGAGAATTTGCGCAAGCGCGAAGGACTGATAAGCTAATTAGCATACGAAGCGAGAGTAGGTGGGTTTAGGTAATGAATATGTATAAGCATCAACGGAATATTTATTGTTTTTACTGTATAAGAATGGGGCGGTTTGCTATCTCGGCGCGCGCCGTTGGCGGAGCAGGAGACTCCCCGGCCGCCCAGCGCTGTTTTGCTTACTGGTCGCTTGCTTTAATAAACCAAATTTTTAATTGGCCAATCTCTGTCAGTTAATTGGACAAAGAGGGCAGATAAACTATAACAGCAGGACGCCATTTTATGGGGGCAGGACGCCATTTTGGGGGGGTAGAAGGCCCAGTTGTGGGGCAGGGGGCCACTTTCGGGGGCAAGAGAGCATTTTGGGGGGCAGGACGCCATTTTGGGGGGTAGAAGGCCCAGTTATGGGGCAGGAGACCACTTTCGGGGGCGAGAGCGCATTTTGTGGGGCAAGGAGGCCATTTTGGGGGTCGCCCCACCCACGGCGAGGGAGGACCCGAGACACCCAATCGCGGCGAGGGACGACCCGAGACACCCAATGGCGGCGAGGGAAGACCTCCGGTGTCCAATGGCGGCAAGGTGAGACCCGAGTGAGCTCCGCCCCCCACCCCCCCAGCTTATGGGCGGGGCCACGTTGGGTTGGCCAACCTGGTTGAGCTCTCAAGACCCGCGATGGCCCCGCCCACGGCGGCCATCTTGGGACAGAACGCTGGGCAGAGATGAGAGGCGGGAAGGGGCCCAGGGGAGTTTTTACTCGTGGCCCATGCCGCGCTGGCAAAGCAGCGCCGTCCCCTCCTCTTCCTCGGAGGAAGGGGGTGGGCGGGGCTTCCTCCCGGCACGGGGCCGTCCGCGGGGGCTCAGCCCTCGTCGCTGCCGGAGACGCTGGCCATGGCGTAGGCGCCGGCGTCGTCCTTGTCGTGCAGCCCCTTCCAGTGAACGCCGCCTGGCCGGGGGAGGGGGGCGGGGCCTAGGCGGGGGGTGCAGCCGCGATGGCCCCGCCCCCTCAGTGAAAAACCGGGTGGCCCTGCCCCCTTCCCGGTTTTATATCGCTCGATGTTAAGCTTGGGAAGAGGGAGGGGTGGAGGGAGGTTATCTTGTTCTCTGTCTCATTATCTTGCTGTTTGTAGTAATAAATGAATAGTTTTCCCCAAGTCGAGTCTGTTTTGCCCGTGACGGTAAATTTAAGGATTTCTCCCTGTCCTTATCTCAAACCTCGAGCCGTTTTTCCTTACATTATCTCCCCCTGTTCTCTCGGAGGGTGGGAGGAGTGAGAGAGAGACTGCGTAGTCTGGTCCTGATCGGGGCTGAACTACGACAGTGTTACTTTCTTAAACATTCTCCAAACCCATAGGTACAGCACAATAGTTAATATTAATAAAACCCCTAAGCTAATCAATAAGATCACAACGGGGCGCACCATAGTATTAAGGATCCCTGTTGCCTCTGTCCCAGCCCCACTCATGCCCTGAGTACATTTCCATTTTGTGCATAACCACAGTGGCCAAGTTTAAGCCCGACCGTTTAAAAGGTGGTCCCATGCTTCCTGTAAACCCAAGGGAGGCGTGAGACCACGGCCATTTGGTGTCCTTTTGATTACAAGTTGGTGGTAAGATGCAGGAAAATATTGTAAGCCCAATCACAATTCCAATTAAACAATTGGTCATTTTAGGATTTAGTTGGTCTAGTGGATTAGTACAGCTACTTCTGTAGATAATGTACTGCCTTCGGTGACCTGCTAAAATGGGTTTTATATTTCCTATAATAAAATGACAAATAAGATATAAACTGCACCGATGACAGATTTGGGCGAGATTAGTTACTGGCCGGTCCCGGTTTCTTTGTCCGGTATCGTTTGCTGTGGTGTCCCTCCGGTTCACTACTGCACTGTTCCCGCCCTTATCCGTTCGAACGAGTTTAAGTCTCAAGTCTTCGTTGTTGTCTGGAGTTACTTTCCACAAGGTTGCAGAGGCTCTCTTGATCCGAGTATGGTGTATCCAGGAGTTCTGTCCCTTTACCTTAATTGCCGTGTAGGTGGAGAGGAGGACTTGAAAAGGTCCGGCCCACTGTGGTTCCAGAGTTTTTTCTGTAAGAGACTTAACATATACATAGTCCCCTGGTTGTATATCGTGAACAGGCCCATCCAGACCCCTACGACGTGTTCCCATTGCATGTTTTTCAATTCTTTTTAATTGTTTGTTTAGTGCCACCATATAGGAGGTCATTATTTCTTCACCAATTTGTGAAGACGTTCCCTTTTGTACCCCATAGGGTCGTCCATATAGAATTTCGAATGGACTAAGCCCTTCTCTTGCTCTTGGTCTGGTTCGTATTCGTATAAGAGCTAATGGTAAAGTTAGATTAGTTTCCTGACCCAACTTGACAATCTGTTGTTTGATTAGGTGATTCATTTTCTCCACCTGGCCACTTGATTGTGGTCGGTAAGAGATATGTAATTGCCACTCTATCCCTAGATGGTGGCTAATTGCTTGTACTATTCTGGACACAAAATGTGGTCCTCTATCCGATGACATTACTGCTGCGACTCCAAACCTAGGTACTATTTCCTGGAGCAGTATTTTGGTTACTTCCCAGGCTTTAGCAGTTCCGCACGGGAAAGCTTCTGGCCAGCCTGAAAAGGTATCCGTAAGTACTAATAAGTATCGATACCCCCCTTTTCTAGGGAGTTCTGAGAAATCAATCTGCCAACGTTGTCCCGGACCATTCCCCTTTCCGATTTTTTCAAGTTTCGGCCCTTTTACAACTTTAGGATTAGTCTGGAGACAAAGATCACATTGTTGAGTTACTTGTCTAACGGTAGTGTCTAAGTTTCACGCTATTATGTTCCTGATGAGATCTTTATATAGGGCTTCTGCCCCCCCCTCCCCCCAGTGTCTTTTTCTATGTTCTTCTCGGACTACTGACCATATCATGTAGGAGGGAATTACTACCCTCCCGTGTGAGGGGTAGTAATTGGCCCACCCTTCCTCATTATATGACCCCTTTAGATCATTAATAAGTTTGCCGACTTCCTTTGTGTATTCTGGTTTACCTTCTAGAAATACCTGTCCATCAGGTATTAGCGCACCCTCTACCTTGATTGTTTCTCTAGCTGCTTGTTTTGCTTCCCTATCTGCCAGCTCATTTCCTCTTTCCAATTCTGTGCTCACTTTCTGGTGTGCTTTAATATGCATAATTGCCACCTTTTTGGGAAGCTGGACTGCATTCAGGATTTTCAAAATCCCTTCTGCGTGTTTGATGGTTTTTCCATGAGAATTTAACAGTCCTCTTGCCTTCCATATTGCTCCATGGGCATGTACCACCCCAAAGGCATATTTAGGGTCAGTCCAAATGTTTACAGTCCTTCCCTGGGCTCTCTCCAGGGCTCAGGTAAGGGCTATGATCTCGGCCTTTTGGGCTGAGACGTCGGCTGATAGTGGCCTGGACTCTATCACCTTTTCAAAAGTGGTAACAGCATATCCGGAATGTCGCCTTCCATTTAACATATAGCTGCTTCCATCGGTGAACCAATGTTCGGCTCCATCGACAGGGACATCTTTAAGATCCGTTCGACTAGAATACATGGTTTCAATTGTTTCCAAGCAGTCATGACTCACCGGCTCCCCGATGTTCCCATCAAGGAATGAGGCCAGATTGATGATGTTTGTGGTCACGATTTCAACATCATCCTGTTCAACCATTATAGCTTGATATTTCAGGAACCTTTGTGGGGAAAGCCAATGCCCTCCTTTTGCTTCAAGGACCGCAGATACAGTCTGGGAAACTAGGACAGTCATTTTCTGGCCTAGAGTGAACTTTCAGGCTTCTTGAATGTTTAGAATGACAGCTGCTACTGCTCTCAGACAGCTGGGCCACTGTCGCAGTTCAGCCCTGATCAGGACCAGACTACACAGTCTCTCTCTCGCTCCCCCCACCCTCCGAGAGAATAGGGGGAGATGATATAAGAAAAACGGCTCGAGGTTTGAGATAAGGACGGGAAGAAATTTGTAAAGTTACCGTTACAGGCAAAACAGACTCGACTTGGGGAAAAACACTCATTTATTTCTAAAACTAGCAGGAGAATGAGACAGGGAACAAGATAACCTCCCCCCACTCCTCCCTCTTCCCGGGCTTAACATTATCTCTACTACCTTCCCCTCCCGAGCAGCATGGAGGGGGGGTCGGGGGCGGGGGGGGGGGAATGGGGGTCGCAGTCAGTTCATCACGCGTTGTTTTACGCCTCTGTGTCATCGTTGGGGGAAGAACTACTTGCATTCCTCCTCTGCTCCAGCGTGGGGTCCCTCCCACGGGCCACAGTCCTCCGTGAAACTGCCCCGGCATGGGTCATCTCTTCCACAGGGTGCAGTCCCTCTAGAACAGCTGTCCCAGCGGGCCCTCCACGGGGCACAGTCTCCTTCAGGCCTCTACCTGTTCCGGCGTGGGGTCCTCCACAGG
Organism: Chlamydotis macqueenii; assembly: GCF_036417535.1. Classification (NCBI taxonomy): domain Eukaryota; kingdom Metazoa; phylum Chordata; class Aves; order Otidiformes; family Otididae; genus Chlamydotis; species Chlamydotis macqueenii. Next base: position 186,355 of record NW_028239168.1, read on the forward strand.
CTGCAGGTGGACCTCTGCCCCTCCGTGGACCTCCATGGGCTGCAGGGGGACAACCTGCTCCACCATGGTCGTCACCACGAGTTGCAGAGGAATCTTGGCCAGAAGCCATATTACTCCTCCCCCTCCTTCTTCACTGACCTTGGCGTCTGCAGCCGTTCCTCGCAACAGGCTGGCAGACGCCTCTCAGGATCCTTTTTACATCTTATTCACTTCAACTGCTCCTCTCCACTTCTTGCAGCCAGGCCGGGCCGAGTTGGGCCCAGTCGGCTGCCCGGCGGGAGGCCAGAGGGTGAGGCCTGCAAGGCCCACAAGGCTCGCGCTTCCCCCTCTCTGCCCCCCGCTCAGCTGCTTCACATCTCTCCCTTTTTTTTTTTCTGTTTCCCCCTTCTTAAATATGTTATAGCAGAGGCATTATCACAGAACATTCTGCTACCAATTGGCTCGGCCTTGGCCAGCAGTGGGTCCGCCCTAGGCCCGGCCAAGTCCACTGAACAAAGGGGAGCGACTTCTAGCAGTTTCCTACAGAAGCTACCACCTTAGCACCCCCCCACTAACAAAACCAGAACAGCCACCCTTTCGCAGCGGCATCCAGCTGTTTGGAGAAGTATGCTACCGCCCGTCTGTATGGTCCCAAATCTTGTGCCAATATTCCTAGTGCCATTCCTTGTTTTTCGTGGGAAAATAGAAAAAATGGCTTACTCACATCAGGAAGTCCCAATGCTGATGCCGACATCAGGGCTTTCTTCAGCTGATGGAAGGCTCGATCTGACTCAGCATCCCACTGGAGATCCTTTTGGTTAGCTGCTATCAGGGAATAGAGTGGCTTAAACAGGCAGACCATAATCACATATCCAAAGTTGGCACCACCCCGTCATTCCTAAGAATGTCCGTAGTTCCTTTATAGTTTGTGGTCGGGGGCTTTGGCATATGGCCTCTTTCCGGGCTTGTCCTAGGATCCGTTGTCCGGCACTGATCTCGTACCCCAGGTACGTGACCTGGGGTTGTAACAACGCCTGTGCCTTTTTCTTAGAAACCCGATATCCCTGTAGTCCCAGGAAATTTAACAGACTCACGGTCCAAATGACACAGGATTCTTTGGTTCTGGTTGCAATAAGAAGGTCGTCTACATACTGTAACACCTTCCCTTCTTCTGAAGGTGGTTCCCATGATTCCAAGTCCTTTGCTAGCTGATTCCTCAAAACTGTGGGGCACGAGAAGTGCCTGCTCCGGAGGCTTCTTGCGAGCAGCGCTAAAAGCACGCGAACATCGCGTTTCTGTGCTTTCCTGAACAGCTTGCGCTGGGACAGTTACAGCCGCGTTTTGCAAGCTGTCCGGGGTTCTGAGGCACTAAAAGTGCGGATGTGTGGCGACTGTCCAAGACGAGAACCGGCTGCTCTGAAAGCCCTTCCTGCTCGTCACGTACGCTTTCTAGCAGCTCTACGGACACACACGCGTCAGCCTCTTCACTGTCCTACACAGCTAGCACGCTGGCAGTTACCGTCAACTTGGAAGCAGCCGCGCAGAAGGCAGTCGCCCTGCAACCGGCGAACAGCGCACATTCGCGGCTACACGCGAGCTGGCCGCACTCGGAGCTTTCGCGGCTCTTCTCTCGCTCTTTCCCGCAGAGCTCCGGCGATGCACAACTCGAACCGCGAAAGCCGCAATGAGCTTTGTGCAAGCTGCGCAGAAGAAACAAGGCACTAAACCGGCAAATGTCCAGCTAATCTCCAACGTGAAAAGGGTCAGCAAGGAAAGCTCTTGCTAACAGCCCAGAAGCATTGCGACGCTTCTCTGGATGATTTGCCCACCAACACTTCACATCAGCTCAAGCCGGCTGCCCGGAGGAAAAGAGGCTAGGAAAGATCGTAGCAGGCACGGTTGTTGCTGCACGAGAAGTGCCTGCTCCGGAGGCTTCTTGCGAGCAGCGCTAAAAGCACGCGAACATCGCGTTTCTGTGCTTTCCTGAACAGCTTGCGCTGGGACAGTTACAGCCGTGTTTTGCAAGCTGTCCGGGGTTCTGAGGCACTAAAAGTGCGGATGTGTGGCGACTGTGCAAGACGAGAACCGGCTGCTCTGAAAGCCCTTCCTGCTCGTCACGTACGCTTTCTAGCAGCTCTACGGACACACACGCGTCAGCCTCTTCACTGTCCTACACAGCTAGCACGCTGGCAGTTACCGTCAACTTGGAAGCAGCCGCGCAGAAGGCAGTCGCCCTGCAACCGGCGAACAGCGCACATTCGCGGCTACACGCGAGCTGGCCGCACTCGGAGCTTTCGCGGCTCTTCTCTCGCTCTTTCCCGCAGAGCTCCGGCGATGCACAACTCGAACCGCGAAAGCCGCAATGAGCTTTGTGCAAGCTGCGCAGAAGAAACAAGGCACTAAACCGGCAAATGTCCAGCTAATCTCCAACGTGAAAAGGCTCAGCAAGGAAAGCTCTTGCTAACAGCCCAGAAGCATTGCGACGCTTCTCTGGATGATTTGCCCACCAACACTTCACATCAGCTCAAGCCGGCTGCCCGGAGGAAAAGAGGCTAGGAAAGATCGTAGCAGGCACGGTTGTTGCTGCACGAGAAGTGCCTGCTCCGGAGGCTTCTTGCGAGCAGCGCTAAAAGCACGCGAACATCGCGTTTCTGTGCTTTCCTGAACAGCTTGCGCTGGGACAGTTACAGCCGTGTTTTGCAAGCTGTCCGGGGTTCTGAGGCACTAAAAGTGCGGATGTGTGGCGACTGTCCAAGACGAGAACCGGCTGCTCTGAAAGCCCTTCCTGCTCGTCACGTACGCTTTCTAGCAGCTCTACGGACACACACGCGTCAGCCTCTTCACTGTCCTACACAGCTAGCACGCTGGCAGTTACCGTCAACTTGGAAGCAGCCGCGCAGAAGGCACTCGCCCTGCAACCGGCGAACAGCGCACATTCGCGGCTACACGCGAGCTGGCCGCACTCGGAGCTTTCGCGGCTCTTCTCTCGCTCTTTCCCGCAGAGCTCCGGCGATGCACAACTCGAACCGCGAAAGCCGCAATGAGCTTTGTGCAAGCTGCGCAGAAGAAACAAGGCACTAAACCGGCAAATGTCCAGCTAATCTCCAACGTGAAAAGGGTCAGCAAGGAAAGCTCTTGCTAACAGCCCAGAAGCATTGCGACTCTTCTCTGGATGATTTGCCCACCAACACTTCACATCAGCTCAAGCCGGCTGCCCGGAGGAAAAGAGGCTAGGAAAGATCGTAGCAGGCACGGTTGTTGCTGCACGAGAAGTGCCTGCTCCGGAGGCTTCTTGCGAGCAGCGCTAAAAGCACGCGAACATCGCGTTTCTGTGCTTTCCTGAACAGCTTGCGCTGGGACAGTTACAGCCGTGTTTTGCAAGCTGTCCGGGGTTCTGAGGCACTAAAAGTGCGGATGTGTGGCGACTGTGCAAGACGAGAACCGGCTGCTCTGAAAGCCCTTCCTGCTCGTCACGTACGCTTTCTAGCAGCTCTACGGACACACACGCGTCAGCCTCTTCACTGTCCTACACAGCTAGCACGCTGGCAGTTACCGTCAACTTGGAAGCAGCCGCGCAGAAGGCAGTCGCCCTGCAACCGGCGAACAGCGCACATTCGCGGCTACACGCGAGCTGGCCGCACTCGGAGCTTTCGCGGCTCTTCTCTCGCTCTTTCCCGCAGAGCTCCGGCGATGCACAACTCGAACCGCGAAAGCCGCAATGAGCTTTGTGCAAGCTGCGCAGAAGAAACAAGGCACTAAACCGGCAAATGTCCAGCTAATCTCCAACGTGAAAAGGGTCAGCAAGGAAAGCTCTTGCTAACAGCCCAGAAGCATTGCGACTCTTCTCTGGATGATTTGCCCACCAACACTTCACATCAGCTCAAGCCGGCTGCCCGGAGGAAAAGAGGCTAGGAAAGATCGTAGCAGGCACGGTTGTTGCTGCACGAGAAGTGCCTGCTCCGGAGGCTTCTTGCGAGCAGCGCTAAAAGCACGCGAACATCGCGTTTCTGTGCTTTCCTGAACAGCTTGCGCTGGGACAGTTACAGCCGTGTTTTGCAAGCTGTCCGGGGTTCTGAGGCACTAAAAGTGCGGATGTGTGGCGACTGTGCAAGACGAGAACCGGCTGCTCTGAAAGCCCTTCCTGCTCGTCACGTACGCTTTCTAGCAGCTCTACGGACACACACGCGTCAGCCTCTTCACTGTCCTACACAGCTAGCACGCTGGCAGTTACCGTCAACTTGGAAGCAGCCGCGCAGAAGGCAGTCGCCCTGCAACCGGCGAACAGCGCACATTCGCGGCTACACGCGAGCTGGCCGCACTCGGAGCTTTCGCGGCTCTTCTCTCGCTCTTTCCCGCAGAGCTCCGGCGATGCACAACTCGAACCGCGAAAGCCGCAATGAGCTTTGTGCAAGCTGCGCAGAAGAAACAAGGCACTAAACCGGCAAATGTCCAGCTAATCTCCAACGTGAAAAGGGTCAGCAAGGAAAGCTCTTGCTAACAGCCCAGAAGCATTGCGACTCTTCTCTGGATGATTTGCCCACCAACACTTCACATCAGCTCAAGCCGGCTGCCCGGAGGAAAAGAGGCTAGGAAAGATCGTAGCAGGCACGGTTGTTGCTGCACGAGAAGTGCCTGCTCCGGAGGCTTCTTGCGAGCAGCGCTAAAAGCACGCGAACATCGCGTTTCTGTGCTTTCCTGAACAGCTTGCGCTGGGACAGTTACAGCCGTGTTTTGCAAGCTGTCCGGGGTTCTGAGGCACTAAAAGTGCGGATGTGTGGCGACTGTCCAAGACGAGAACCGGCTGCTCTGAAAGCCCTTCCTGCTCGTCACGTACGCTTTCTAGCAGCTCTACGGACACACACGCGTCAGCCTCTTCACTGTCCTACACAGCTAGCACGCTGGCAGTTACCGTCAACTTGGAAGCAGCCGCGCAGAAGGCAGTCGCCCTGCAACCGGCGAACAGCGCACATTCGCGGCTACACGCGAGCTGGCCGCACTCGGAGCTTTCGCGGCTCTTCTCTCGCTCTTTCCCGCAGAGCTCCGGCGATGCACAACTCGAACCGCGAAAGCCGCAATGAGCTTTGTGCAAGCTGCGCAGAAGAAACAAGGCACTAAACCGGCAAATGTCCAGCTAATCTCCAACGTGAAAAGGGTCAGCAAGGAAAGCTCTTGCTAACAGCCCAGAAGCATTGCGACGCTTCTCTGGATGATTTGCCCACCAACACTTCACATCAGCTCAAGCCGGCTGCCCGGAGGAAAAGAGGCTAGGAAAGATCGTAGCAGGCACGGTTGTTGCTGCACGAGAAGTGCCTGCTCCGGAGGCTTCTTGCGAGCAGCGCTAAAAGCACGCGAACATCGCGTTTCTGTGCTTTCCTGAACAGCTTGCGCTGGGACAGTTACAGCCGTGTTTTGCAAGCTGTCCGGGGTTCTGAGGCACTAAAAGTGCGGATGTGTGGCGACTGTGCAAGACGAGAACCGGCTGCTCTGAAAGCCCTTCCTGCTCGTCACGTACGCTTTCTAGCAGCTCTACGGACACACACGCGTCAGCCTCTTCACTGTCCTACACAGCTAGCACGCTGGCAGTTACCGTCAACTTGGAAGCAGCCGCGCAGAAGGCAGTCGCCCTGCAACCGGCGAACAGCGCACATTCGCGGCTACACGCGAGCTGGCCGCACTCGGAGCTTTCGCGGCTCTTCTCTCGCTCTTTCCCGCAGAGCTCCGGCGATGCACAACTCGAACCGCGAAAGCCGCAATGAGCTTTGTGCAAGCTGCGCAGAAGAAACAAGGCACTAAACCGGCAAATGTCCAGCTAATCTCCAACGTGAAAAGGCTCAGCAAGGAAAGCTCTTGCTAACAGCCCAGAAGCATTGCGACGCTTCTCTGGATGATTTGCCCACCAACACTTCACATCAGCTCAAGCCGGCTGCCCGGAGGAAAAGAGGCTAGGAAAGATCGTAGCAGGCACGGTTGTTGCTGCACGAGAAGTGCCTGCTCCGGAGGCTTCTTGCGAGCAGCGCTAAAAGCACGCGAACATCGCGTTTCTGTGCTTTCCTGAACAGCTTGCGCTGGGACAGTTACAGCCGTGTTTTGCAAGCTGTCCGGGGTTCTGAGGCACTAAAAGTGCGGATGTGTGGCGACTGTGCAAGACGAGAACCGGCTGCTCTGAAAGCCCTTCCTGCTCGTCACGTACGCTTTCTAGCAGCTCTACGGACACACACGCGTCAGCCTCTTCACTGTCCTACACAGCTAGCACGCTGGCAGTTACCGTCAACTTGGAAGCAGCCGCGCAGAAGGCACTCGCCCTGCAACCGGCGAACAGCGCACATTCGCGGCTACACGCGAGCTGGCCGCACTCGGAGCTTTCGCGGCTCTTCTCTCGCTCTTTCCCGCAGAGCTCCGGCGATGCACAACTCGAACCGCGAAAGCCGCAATGAGCTTTGTGCAAGCTGCGCAGAAGAAACAAGGCACTAAACCGGCAAATGTCCAGCTAATCTCCAACGTGAAAAGGGTCAGCAAGGAAAGCTCTTGCTAACAGCCCAGAAGCATTGCGACGCTTCTCTGGATGATTTGCCCACCAACACTTCACATCAGCTCAAGCCGGCTGCCCGGAGGAAAAGAGGCTAGGAAAGATCGTAGCAGGCACGGTTGTTGCTGCACGAGAAGTGCCTGCTCCGGAGGCTTCTTGCGAGCAGCGCTAAAAGCACGCGAACATCGCGTTTCTGTGCTTTCCTGAACAGCTTGCGCTGGGACAGTTACAGCCGTGTTTTGCAAGCTGTCCGGGGTTCTGAGGCACTAAAAGTGCGGATGTGTGGCGACTGTGCAAGACGAGAACCGGCTGCTCTGAAAGCCCTTCCTGCTCGTCACGTACGCTTTCTAGCAGCTCTACGGACACACACGCGTCAGCCTCTTCACTGTCCTACACAGCTAGCACGCTGGCAGTTACCGTCAACTTGGAAGCAGCCGCGCAGAAGGCAGTCGCCCTGCAACCGGCGAACAGCGCACATTCGCGGCTACACGCGAGCTGGCCGCACTCGGAGCTTTCGCGGCTCTTCTCTCGCTCTTTCCCGCAGAGCTCCGGCGATGCACAACTCGAACCGCGAAAGCCGCAATGAGCTTTGTGCAAGCTGCGCAGAAGAAACAAGGCACTAAACCGGCAAATGTCCAGCTAATCTCCAACGTGAAAAGGGTCAGCAAGGAAAGCTCTTGCTAACAGCCCAGAAGCATTGCGACGCTTCTCTGGATGATTTGCCCACCAACACTTCACATCAGCTCAAGCCGGCTGCCCGGAGGAAAAGAGGCTAGGAAAGATCGTAGCAGGCACGGTTGTTGCTGCACGAGAAGTGCCTGCTCCGGAGGCTTCTTGCGAGCAGCGCTAAAAGCACGCGAACATCGCGTTTCTGTGCTTTCCTGAACAGCTTGCGCTGGGACAGTTACAGCCGTGTTTTGCAAGCTGTCCGGGGTTCTGAGGCACTAAAAGTGCGGATGTGTGGCGACTGTGCAAGACGAGAACCGGCTGCTCTGAAAGCCCTTCCTGCTCGTCACGTACGCTTTCTAGCAGCTCTACGGACACACACGCGTCAGCCTCTTCACTGTCCTACACAGCTAGCACGCTGGCAGTTACCGTCAACTTGGAAGCAGCCGCGCAGAAGGCAGTCGCCCTGCAACCGGCGAACAGCGCACATTCGCGGCTACACGCGAGCTGGCCGCACTCGGAGCTTTCGCGGCTCTTCTCTCGCTCTTTCCCGCAGAGCTCCGGCGATGCACAACTCGAACCGCGAAAGCCGCAATGAGCTTTGTGCAAGCTGCGCAGAAGAAACAAGGCACTAAACCGGCAAATGTCCAGCTAATCTCCAACGTGAAAAGGCTCAGCAAGGAAAGCTCTTGCTAACAGCCCAGAAGCATTGCGACGCTTCTCTGGATGATTTGCCCACCAACACTTCACATCAGCTCAAGCCGGCTGCCCGGAGGAAAAGAGGCTAGGAAAGATCGTAGCAGGCACGGTTGTTGCTGCACGAGAAGTGCCTGCTCCGGAGGCTTCTTGCGAGCAGCGCTAAAAGCACGCGAACATCGCGTTTCTGTGCTTTCCTGAACAGCTTGCGCTGGGACAGTTACAGCCGTGTTTTGCAAGCTGTCCGGGGTTCTGAGGCACTAAAAGTGCGGATGTGTGGCGACTGTGCAAGACGAGAACCGGCTGCTCTGAAAGCCCTTCCTGCTCGTCACGTACGCTTTCTAGCAGCTCTACGGACACACACGCGTCAGCCTCTTCACTGTCCTACACAGCTAGCACGCTGGCAGTTACCGTCAACTTGGAAGCAGCCGCGCAGAAGGCAGTCGCCCTGCAACCGGCGAACAGCGCACATTCGCGGCTACACGCGAGCTGGCCGCACTCGGAGCTTTCGCGGCTCTTCTCTCGCTCTTTCCCGCAGAGCTCCGGCGATGCACAACTCGAACCGCGAAAGCCGCAATGAGCTTTGTGCAAGCTGCGCAGAAGAAACAAGGCACTAAACCGGCAAATGTCCAGCTAATCTCCAACGTGAAAAGGGTCAGCAAGGAAAGCTCTTGCTAACAGCCCAGAAGCATTGCGACGCTTCTCTGGATGATTTGCCCACCAACACTTCACATCAGCTCAAGCCGGCTGCCCGGAGGAAAAGAGGCTAGGAAAGATCGTAGCAGGCACGGTTGTTGCTGCACGAGAAGTGCCTGCTCCGGAGGCTTCTTGCGAGCAGCGCTAAAAGCACGCGAACATCGCGTTTCTGTGCTTTCCTGAACAGCTTGCGCTGGGACAGTTACAGCCGTGTTTTGCAAGCTGTCCGGGGTTCTGAGGCACTAAAAGTGCGGATGTGTGGCGACTGTGCAAGACGAGAACCGGCTGCTCTGAAAGCCCTTCCTGCTCGTCACGTACGCTTTCTAGCAGCTCTACGGACACACACGCGTCAGCCTCTTCACTGTCCTACACAGCTAGCACGCTGGCAGTTACCGTCAACTTGGAAGCAGCCGCGCAGAAGGCAGTCGCCCTGCAACCGGCGAACAGCGCACATTCGCGGCTACACGCGAGCTGGCCGCACTCGGAGCTTTCGCGGCTCTTCTCTCGCTCTTTCCCGCAGAGCTCCGGCGATGCACAACTCGAACCGCGAAAGCCGCAATGAGCTTTGTGCAAGCTGCGCAGAAGAAACAAGGCACTAAACCGGCAAATGTCCAGCTAATCTCCAACGTGAAAAGGGTCAGCAAGGAAAGCTCTTGCTAACAGCCCAGAAGCATTGCGACGCTTCTCTGGATGATTTGCCCACCAACACTTCACATCAGCTCAAGCCGGCTGCCCGGAGGAAAAGAGGCTAGGAAAGATCGTAGCAGGCACGGTTGTTGCTGCACGAGAAGTGCCTGCTCCGGAGGCTTCTTGCGAGCAGCGCTAAAAGCACGCGAACATCGCGTTTCTGTGCTTTCCTGAACAGCTTGCGCTGGGACAGTTACAGCCGTGTTTTGCAAGCTGTCCGGGGTTCTGAGGCACTAAAAGTGCGGATGTGTGGCGACTGTCCAAGACGAGAACCGGCTGCTCTGAAAGCCCTTCCTGCTCGTCACGTACGCTTTCTAGCAGCTCTACGGACACACACGCGTCAGCCTCTTCACTGTCCTACACAGCTAGCACGCTGGCAGTTACCGTCAACTTGGAAGCAGCCGCGCAGAAGGCAGTCGCCCTGCAACCGGCGAACAGCGCACATTCGCGGCTACACGCGAGCTGGCCGCACTCGGAGCTTTCGCGGCTCTTCTCTCGCTCTTTCCCGCAGAGCTCCGGCGATGCACAACTCGAACCGCGAAAGCCGCAATGAGCTTTGTGCAAGCTGCGCAGAAGAAACAAGGCACTAAACCGGCAAATGTCCAGCTAATCTCCAACGTGAAAAGGGTCAGCAAGGAAAGCTCTTGCTAACAGCCCAGAAGCATTGCGACGCTTCTCTGGATGATTTGCCCACCAACACTTCACATCAGCTCAAGCCGGCTGCCCGGAGGAAAAGAGGCTAGGAAAGATCGTAGCAGGCACGGTTGTTGCTGCACGAGAAGTGCCTGCTCCGGAGGCTTCTTGCGAGCAGCGCTAAAAGCACGCGAACATCGCGTTTCTGTGCTTTCCTGAACAGCTTGCGCTGGGACAGTTACAGCCGTGTTTTGCAAGCTGTCCGGGGTTCTGAGGCACTAAAAGTGCGGATGTGTGGCGACTGTGCAAGACGAGAACCGGCTGCTCTGAAAGCCCTTCCTGCTCGTCACGTACGCTTTCTAGCAGCTCTACGGACACACACGCGTCAGCCTCTTCACTGTCCTACACAGCTAGCACGCTGGCAGTTACCGTCAACTTGGAAGCAGCCGCGCAGAAGGCAGTCGCCCTGCAACCGGCGAACAGCGCACATTCGCGGCTACACGCGAGCTGGCCGCACTCGGAGCTTTCGCGGCTCTTCTCTCGCTCTTTCCCGCAGAGCTCCGGCGATGCACAACTCGAACCGCGAAAGCCGCAATGAGCTTTGTGCAAGCTGCGCAGAAGAAACAAGGCACTAAACCGGCAAATGTCCAGCTAATCTCCAACGTGAAAAGGGTCAGCAAGGAAAGCTCTTGCTAACAGCCCAGAAGCATTGCGACGCTTCTCTGGATGATTTGCCCACCAACACTTCACATCAGCTCAAGCCGGCTGCCCGGAGGAAAAGAGGCTAGGAAAGATCGTAGCAGGCACGGTTGTTGCTGCACGAGAAGTGCCTGCTCCGGAGGCTTCTTGCGAGCAGCGCTAAAAGCACGCGAACATCGCGTTTCTGTGCTTTCCTGAACAGCTTGCGCTGGGACAGTTACAGCCGTGTTTTGCAAGCTGTCCGGGGTTCTGAGGCACTAAAAGTGCGGATGTGTGGCGACTGTGCAAGACGAGAACCGGCTGCTCTGAAAGCCCTTCCTGCTCGTCACGTACGCTTTCTAGCAGCTCTACGGACACACACGCGTCAGCCTCTTCACTGTCCTACACAGCTAGCACGCTGGCAGTTACCGTCAACTTGGAAGCAGCCGCGCAGAAGGCAGTCGCCCTGCAACCGGCGAACAGCGCACATTCGCGGCTACACGCGAGCTGGCCGCACTCGGAGCTTTCGCGGCTCTTCTCTCGCTCTTTCCCGCAGAGCTCCGGCGATGCACAACTCGAACCGCGAAAGCCGCAATGAGCTTTGTGCAAGCTGCGCAGAAGAAACAAGGCACTAAACCGGCAAATGTCCAGCTAATCTCCAACGTGAAAAGGCTCAGCAAGGAAAGCTCTTGCTAACAGCCCAGAAGCATTGCGACGCTTCTCTGGATGATTTGCCCACCAACACTTCACATCAGCTCAAGCCGGCTGCCCGGAGGAAAAGAGGCTAGGAAAGATCGTAGCAGGCACGGTTGTTGCTGCACGAGAAGTGCCTGCTCCGGAGGCTTCTTGCGAGCAGCGCTAAAAGCACGCGAACATCGCGTTTCTGTGCTTTCCTGAACAGCTTGCGCTGGGACAGTTACAGCCGTGTTTTGCAAGCTGTCCGGGGTTCTGAGGCACTAAAAGTGCGGATGTGTGGCGACTGTGCAAGACGAGAACCGGCTGCTCTGAAAGCCCTTCCTGCTCGTCACGTACGCTTTCTAGCAGCTCTACGGACACACACGCGTCAGCCTCTTCACTGTCCTACACAGCTAGCACGCTGGCAGTTACCGTCAACTTGGAAGCAGCCGCGCAGAAGGCAGTCGCCCTGCAACCGGCGAACAGCGCACATTCGCGGCTACACGCGAGCTGGCCGCACTCGGAGCTTTCGCGGCTCTTCTCTCGCTCTTTCCCGCAGAGCTCCGGCGATGCACAACTCGAACCGCGAAAGCCGCAATGAGCTTTGTGCAAGCTGCGCAGAAGAAACAAGGCACTAAACCGGCAAATGTCCAGCTAATCTCCAACGTGAAAAGGCTCAGCAAGGAAAGCTCTTGCTAACAGCCCAGAAGCATTGCGACGCTTCTCTGGATGATTTGCCCACCAACACTTCACATCAGCTCAAGCCGGCTGCCCGGAGGAAAAGAGGCTAGGAAAGATCGTAGCAGGCACGGTTGTTGCTGCACGAGAAGTGCCTGCTCCGGAGGCTTCTTGCGAGCAGCGCTAAAAGCACGCGAACATCGCGTTTCTGTGCTTTCCTGAACAGCTTGCGCTGGGACAGTTACAGCCGTGTTTTGCAAGCTGTCCGGGGTTCTGAGGCACTAAAAGTGCGGATGTGTGGCGACTGTGCAAGACGAGAACCGGCTGCTCTGAAAGCCCTTCCTGCTCGTCACGTACGCTTTCTAGCAGCTCTACGGACACACACGCGTCAGCCTCTTCACTGTCCTACACAGCTAGCACGCTGGCAGTTACCGTCAACTTGGAAGCAGCCGCGCAGAAGGCAGTCGCCCTGCAACCGGCGAACAGCGCACATTCGCGGCTACACGCGAGCTGGCCGCACTCGGAGCTTTCGCGGCTCTTCTCTCGCTCTTTCCCGCAGAGCTCCGGCGATGCACAACTCGAACCGCGAAAGCCGCAATGAGCTTTGTGCAAGCTGCGCAGAAGAAACAAGGCACTAAACCGGCAAATGTCCAGCTAATCTCCAACGTGAAAAGGGTCAGCAAGGAAAGCTCTTGCTAACAGCCCAGAAGCATTGCGACGCTTCTCTGGATGATTTGCCCACCAACACTTCACATCAGCTCAAGCCGGCTGCCCGGAGGAAAAGAGGCTAGGAAAGATCGTAGCAGGCACGGTTGTTGCTGCACGAGAAGTGCCTGCTCCGGAGGCTTCTTGCGAGCAGCGCTAAAAGCACGCGAACATCGCGTTTCTGTGCTTTCCTGAACAGCTTGCGCTGGGACAGTTACAGCCGTGTTTTGCAAGCTGTCCGGGGTTCTGAGGCACTAAAAGTGCGGATGTGTGGCGACTGTCCAAGACGAGAACCGGCTGCTCTGAAAGCCCTTCCTGCTCGTCACGTACGCTTTCTAGCAGCTCTACGGACACACACGCGTCAGCCTCTTCACTGTCCTACACAGCTAGCACGCTGGCAGTTACCGTCAACTTGGAAGCAGCCGCGCAGAAGGCAGTCGCCCTGCAACCGGCGAACAGCGCACATTCGCGGCTACACGCGAGCTGGCCGCACTCGGAGCTTTCGCGGCTCTTCTCTCGCTCTTTCCCGCAGAGCTCCGGCGATGCACAACTCGAACCGCGAAAGCCGCAATGAGCTTTGTGCAAGCTGCGCAGAAGAAACAAGGCACTAAACCGGCAAATGTCCAGCTAATCTCCCACATGAAAAGGGTCAGCAAGGAAAGCTCTTGCTAACAGCCCAGAAGCATTGCGACTCTTCTCTGGATGATTTGCCCACCAACACTTCACATCAGCTCAAGCCGGCTGCCCGGAGGAAAAGAGGCTAGGAAAGATCGTAGCAGGCACGGTTGTTGCTGCACGAGAAGTGCCTGCTCCGGAGGCTTCTTGCGAGCAGCGCTAAAAGCACGCGAACATCGCGTTTCTGTGCTTTCCTGAACAGCTTGCGCTGGGACAGTTACAGCCGTGTTTTGCAAGCTGTCCGGGGTTCTGAGGCACTAAAAGTGCGGATGTGTGGCGACTGTCCAAGGCGAGAACCGGCTGCTCTGAAAGCCTTCCTGCTCGTCACGTACGCTTTCTAGCAGCTCTACGGACACACACGCGTCAGCCTCTTCACTGTCCTACACAGCTAGCACGCTGGCAGTTACCGTCAACTTGGAAGCAGCCGCGCAGAAGGCAGTCGCCCTCCAACCGGCGAACAGCGCACATTCGCGGCTACACGCGAGCTGGCCGCACTCGGAGCTTTCGCGGCTCTTCTCTCGCTCTTTCCCGCAGAGCTCCGGCGATGCACAACTCGAACCGCGAAAGCCGCAATGAGCTTTGTGCAAGCTGCGCAGAAGAAACAAGGCACTAAACCGGCAAATGTCCAGCTAATCTCCAACGTGAAAAGGGTCAGCAAGGAAAGCTCTTGCTAACAGCCCAGAAGCATTGCGACGCTTCTCTGGATGATTTGCCCACCAACACTTCACATCAGCTCAAGCCGGCTGCCCGGAGGAAAAGAGGCTAGGAAAGATCGTAGCAGGCACGGTTGTTGCTGCACGAGAAGTGCCTGCTCCGGAGGCTTCTTGCGAGCAGCGCTAAAAGCACGCGAACATCGCGTTTCTGTGCTTTCCTGAACAGCTTGCGCTGGGACAGTTACAGCCGTGTTTTGCAAGCTGTCCGGGGTTCTGAGGCACTAAAAGTGCGGATGTGTGGCGACTGTCCAAGACGAGAACCGGCTGCTCTGAAAGCCCTTCCTGCTCGTCACGTACGCTTTCTAGCAGCTCTACGGACACACACGCGTCAGCCTCTTCACTGTCCTACACAGCTAGCACGCTGGCAGTTACCGTCAACTTGGAAGCAGCCGCGCAGAAGGCAGTCGCCCTGCAACCGGCGAACAGCGCACATTCGCGGCTACACGCGAGCTGGCCGCACTCGGAGCTTTCGCGGCTCTTCTCTCGCTCTTTCCCGCAGAGCTCCGGCGATGCACAACTCGAACCGCGAAAGCCGCAATGAGCTTTGTGCAAGCTGCGCAGAAGAAACAAGGCACTAAACCGGCAAATGTCCAGCTAATCTCCAACGTGAAAAGGGTCAGCAAGGAAAGCTCTTGCTAACAGCCCAGAAGCATTGCGACGCTTCTCTGGATGATTTGCCCACCAACACTTCACATCAGCTCAAGCCGGCTGCCCGGAGGAAAAGAGGCTAGGAAAGATCGTAGCAGGCACGGTTGTTGCTGCACGAGAAGTGCCTGCTCCGGAGGCTTCTTGCGAGCAGCGCTAAAAGCACGCGAACATCGCGTTTCTGTGCTTTCCTGAACAGCTTGCGCTGGGACAGTTACAGCCGTGTTTTGCAAGCTGTCCGGGGTTCTGAGGCACTAAAAGTGCGGATGTGTGGCGACTGTGCAAGACGAGAACCGGCTGCTCTGAAAGCCCTTCCTGCTCGTCACGTACGCTTTCTAGCAGCTCTACGGACACACACGCGTCAGCCTCTTCACTGTCCTACACAGCTAGCACGCTGGCAGTTACCGTCAACTTGGAAGCAGCCGCGCAGAAGGCACTCGCCCTGCAACCGGCGAACAGCGCACATTCGCGGCTACACGCGAGCTGGCCGCACTCGGAGCTTTCGCGGCTCTTCTCTCGCTCTTTCCCGCAGAGCTCCGGCGATGCACAACTCGAACCGCGAAAGCCGCAATGAGCTTTGTGCAAGCTGCGCAGAAGAAACAAGGCACTAAACCGGCAAATGTCCAGCTAATCTCCAACGTGAAAAGGCTCAGCAAGGAAAGCTCTTGCTAACAGCCCAGAAGCATTGCGACGCTTCTCTGGATGATTTGCCCACCAACACTTCACATCAGCTCAAGCCGGCTGCCCGGAGGAAAAGAGGCTAGGAAAGATCGTAGCAGGCACGGTTGTTGCTGCACGAGAAGTGCCTGCTCCGGAGGCTTCTTGCGAGCAGCGCTAAAAGCACGCGAACATCGCGTTTCTGTGCTTTCCTGAACAGCTTGCGCTGGGACAGTTACAGCCGTGTTTTGCAAGCTGTCCGGGGTTCTGAGGCACTAAAAGTGCGGATGTGTGGCGACTGTGCAAGACGAGAACCGGCTGCTCTGAAAGCCCTTCCTGCTCGTCACGTACGCTTTCTAGCAGCTCTACGGACACACACGCGTCAGCCTCTTCACTGTCCTACACAGCTAGCACGCTGGCAGTTACCGTCAACTTGGAAGCAGCCGCGCAGAAGGCAGTCGCCCTGCAACCGGCGAACAGCGCACATTCGCGGCTACACGCGAGCTGGCCGCACTCGGAGCTTTCGCGGCTCTTCTCTCGCTCTTTCCCGCAGAGCTCCGGCGATGCACAACTCGAACCGCGAAAGCCGCAATGAGCTTTGTGCAAGCTGCGCAGAAGAAACAAGGCACTAAACCGGCAAATGTCCAGCTAATCTCCAACGTGAAAAGGGTCAGCAAGGAAAGCTCTTGCTAACAGCCCAGAAGCATTGCGACGCTTCTCTGGATGATTTGCCCACCAACACTTCACATCAGCTCAAGCCGGCTGCCCGGAGGAAAAGAGGCTAGGAAAGATCGTAGCAGGCACGGTTGTTGCTGCACGAGAAGTGCCTGCTCCGGAGGCTTCTTGCGAGCAGCGCTAAAAGCACGCGAACATCGCGTTTCTGTGCTTTCCTGAACAGCTTGCGCTGGGACAGTTACAGCCGTGTTTTGCAAGCTGTCCGGGGTTCTGAGGCACTAAAAGTGCGGATGTGTGGCGACTGTGCAAGACGAGAACCGGCTGCTCTGAAAGCCCTTCCTGCTCGTCACGTACGCTTTCTAGCAGCTCTACGGACACACACGCGTCAGCCTCTTCACTGTCCTACACAGCTAGCACGCTGGCAGTTACCGTCAACTTGGAAGCAGCCGCGCAGAAGGCAGTCGCCCTGCAACCGGCGAACAGCGCACATTCGCGGCTACACGCGAGCTGGCCGCACTCGGAGCTTTCGCGGCTCTTCTCTCGCTCTTTCCCGCAGAGCTCCGGCGATGCACAACTCGAACCGCGAAAGCCGCAATGAGCTTTGTGCAAGCTGCGCAGAAGAAACAAGGCACTAAACCGGCAAATGTCCAGCTAATCTCCAACGTGAAAAGGGTCAGCAAGGAAAGCTCTTGCTAACAGCCCAGAAGCATTGCGACGCTTCTCTGGATGATTTGCCCACCAACACTTCACATCAGCTCAAGCCGGCTGCCCGGAGGAAAAGAGGCTAGGAAAGATCGTAGCAGGCACGGTTGTTGCTGCACGAGAAGTGCCTGCTCCGGAGGCTTCTTGCGAGCAGCGCTAAAAGCACGCGAACATCGCGTTTCTGTGCTTTCCTGAACAGCTTGCGCTGGGACAGTTACAGCCGTGTTTTGCAAGCTGTCCGGGGTTCTGAGGCACTAAAAGTGCGGATGTGTGGCGACTGTCCAAGACGAGAACCGGCTGCTCTGAAAGCCCTTCCTGCTCGTCACGTACGCTTTCTAGCAGCTCTACGGACACACACGCGTCAGCCTCTTCACTGTCCTACACAGCTAGCACGCTGGCAGTTACCGTCAACTTGGAAGCAGCCGCGCAGAAGGCAGTCGCCCTGCAACCGGCGAACAGCGCACATTCGCGGCTACACGCGAGCTGGCCGCACTCGGAGCTTTCGCGGCTCTTCTCTCGCTCTTTCCCGCAGAGCTCCGGCGATGCACAACTCGAACCGCGAAAGCCGCAATGAGCTTTGTGCAAGCTGCGCAGAAGAAACAAGGCACTAAACCGGCAAATGTCCAGCTAATCTCCAACGTGAAAAGGGTCAGCAAGGAAAGCTCTTGCTAACAGCCCAGAAGCATTGCGACGCTTCTCTGGATGATTTGCCCACCAACACTTCACATCAGCTCAAGCCGGCTGCCCGGAGGAAAAGAGGCTAGGAAAGATCGTAGCAGGCACGGTTGTTGCTGCACGAGAAGTGCCTGCTCCGGAGGCTTCTTGCGAGCAGCGCTAAAAGCACGCGAACATCGCGTTTCTGTGCTTTCCTGAACAGCTTGCGCTGGGACAGTTACAGCCGTGTTTTGCAAGCTGTCCGGGGTTCTGAGGCACTAAAAGTGCGGATGTGTGGCGACTGTGCAAGACGAGAACCGGCTGCTCTGAAAGCCCTTCCTGCTCGTCACGTACGCTTTCTAGCAGCTCTACGGACACACACGCGTCAGCCTCTTCACTGTCCTACACAGCTAGCACGCTGGCAGTTACCGTCAACTTGGAAGCAGCCGCGCAGAAGGCACTCGCCCTGCAACCGGCGAACAGCGCACATTCGCGGCTACACGCGAGCTGGCCGCACTCGGAGCTTTCGCGGCTCTTCTCTCGCTCTTTCCCGCAGAGCTCCGGCGATGCACAACTCGAACCGCGAAAGCCGCAATGAGCTTTGTGCAAGCTGCGCAGAAGAAACAAGGCACTAAACCGGCAAATGTCCAGCTAATCTCCAACGTGAAAAGGCTCAGCAAGGAAAGCTCTTGCTAACAGCCCAGAAGCATTGCGACGCTTCTCTGGATGATTTGCCCACCAACACTTCACATCAGCTCAAGCCGGCTGCCCGGAGGAAAAGAGGCTAGGAAAGATCGTAGCAGGCACGGTTGTTGCTGCACGAGAAGTGCCTGCTCCGGAGGCTTCTTGCGAGCAGCGCTAAAAGCACGCGAACATCGCGTTTCTGTGCTTTCCTGAACAGCTTGCGCTGGGACAGTTACAGCCGTGTTTTGCAAGCTGTCCGGGGTTCTGAGGCACTAAAAGTGCGGATGTGTGGCGACTGTGCAAGACGAGAACCGGCTGCTCTGAAAGCCCTTCCTGCTCGTCACGTACGCTTTCTAGCAGCTCTACGGACACACACGCGTCAGCCTCTTCACTGTCCTACACAGCTAGCACGCTGGCAGTTACCGTCAACTTGGAAGCAGCCGCGCAGAAGGCACTCGCCCTGCAACCGGCGAACAGCGCACATTCGCGGCTACACGCGAGCTGGCCGCACTCGGAGCTTTCGCGGCTCTTCTCTCGCTCTTTCCCGCAGAGCTCCGGCGATGCACAACTCGAACCGCGAAAGCCGCAATGAGCTTTGTGCAAGCTGCGCAGAAGAAACAAGGCACTAAACCGGCAAATGTCCAGCTAATCTCCAACGTGAAAAGGCTCAGCAAGGAAAGCTCTTGCTAACAGCCCAGAAGCATTGCGACGCTTCTCTGGATGATTTGCCCACCAACACTTCACATCAGCTCAAGCCGGCTGCCCGGAGGAAAAGAGGCTAGGAAAGATCGTAGCAGGCACGGTTGTTGCTGCACGAGAAGTGCCTGCTCCGGAGGCTTCTTGCGAGCAGCGCTAAAAGCACGCGAACATCGCGTTTCTGTGCTTTCCTGAACAGCTTGCGCTGGGACAGTTACAGCCGTGTTTTGCAAGCTGTCCGGGGTTCTGAGGCACTAAAAGTGCGGATGTGTGGCGACTGTGCAAGACGAGAACCGGCTGCTCTGAAAGCCCTTCCTGCTCGTCACGTACGCTTTCTAGCAGCTCTACGGACACACACGCGTCAGCCTCTTCACTGTCCTACACAGCTAGCACGCTGGCAGTTACCGTCAACTTGGAAGCAGCCGCGCAGAAGGCAGTCGCCCTGCAACCGGCGAACAGCGCACATTCGCGGCTACACGCGAGCTGGCCGCACTCGGAGCTTTCGCGGCTCTTCTCTCGCTCTTTCCCGCAGAGCTCCGGCGATGCACAACTCGAACCGCGAAAGCCGCAATGAGCTTTGTGCAAGCTGCGCAGAAGAAACAAGGCACTAAACCGGCAAATGTCCAGCTAATCTCCAACGTGAAAAGGGTCAGCAAGGAAAGCTCTTGCTAACAGCCCAGAAGCATTGCGACGCTTCTCTGGATGATTTGCCCACCAACACTTCACATCAGCTCAAGCCGGCTGCCCGGAGGAAAAGAGGCTAGGAAAGATCGTAGCAGGCACGGTTGTTGCTGCACGAGAAGTGCCTGCTCCGGAGGCTTCTTGCGAGCAGCGCTAAAAGCACGCGAACATCGCGTTTCTGTGCTTTCCTGAACAGCTTGCGCTGGGACAGTTACAGCCGTGTTTTGCAAGCTGTCCGGGGTTCTGAGGCACTAAAAGTGCGGATGTGTGGCAACTGTCCAAGACGAGAACCGGCTGCTCTGAAAGCCCTTCCTGCTCGTCACGTACGCTTTCTAGCAGCTCTACGGACACACACGCGTCAGCCTCTTCACTGTCCTACACAGCTAGCACGCTGGCAGTTACCGTCAACTTGGAAGCAGCCGCGCAGAAGGCAGTCGCCCTGCAACCGGCGAACAGCGCACATTCGCGGCTACACGCGAGCTGGCCGCACTCGGAGCTTTCGCGGCTCTTCTCTCGCTCTTTCCCGCAGAGCTCCGGCGATGCACAACTCGAACCGCGAAAGCCGCAATGAGCTTTGTGCAAGCTGCGCAGAAGAAACAAGGCACTAAACCGGCAAATGTCCAGCTAATCTCCAACGTGAAAAGGGTCAGCAAGGAAAGCTCTTGCTAACAGCCCAGAAGCATTGCGACGCTTCTCTGGATGATTTGCCCACCAACACTTCACATCAGCTCAAGCCGGCTGCCCGGAGGAAAAGAGGCTAGGAAAGATCGTAGCAGGCACGGTTGTTGCTGCACGAGAAGTGCCTGCTCCGGAGGCTTCTTGCGAGCAGCGCTAAAAGCACGCGAACATCGCGTTTCTGTGCTTTCCTGAACAGCTTGCGCTGGGACAGTTACAGCCGTGTTTTGCAAGCTGTCCGGGGTTCTGAGGCACTAAAAGTGCGGATGTGTGGCGACTGTGCAAGACGAGAACCGGCTGCTCTGAAAGCCCTTCCTGCTCGTCACGTACGCTTTCTAGCAGCTCTACGGACACACACGCGTCAGCCTCTTCACTGTCCTACACAGCTAGCACGCTGGCAGTTACCGTCAACTTGGAAGCAGCCGCGCAGAAGGCAGTCGCCCCTGCAACCGGCGAACAGCGCACATTCGCGGCTACACGCGAGCTGGCCGCACTCGGAGCTTTCGCGGCTCTTCTCTCGCTCTTTCCCGCAGAGCTCCGGCGATGCACAACTCGAACCGCGAAAGCCGCAATGAGCTTTGTGCAAGCTGCGCAGAAGAAACAAGGCACTAAACCGGCAAATGTCCAGCTAATCTCCAACGTGAAAAGGGTCAGCAAGGAAAGCTCTTGCTAACAGCCCAGAAGCATTGCGACGCTTCTCTGGATGATTTGCCCACCAACACTTCACATCAGCTCAAGCCGGCTGCCCGGAGGAAAAGAGGCTAGGAAAGATCGTAGCAGGCACGGTTGTTGCTGCACGAGAAGTGCCTGCTCCGGAGGCTTCTTGCGAGCAGCGCTAAAAGCACGCGAACATCGCGTTTCTGTGCTTTCCTGAACAGCTTGCGCTGGGACAGTTACAGCCGTGTTTTGCAAGCTGTCCGGGGTTCTGAGGCACTAAAAGTGCGGATGTGTGGCGACTGTCCAAGACGAGAACCGGCTGCTCTGAAAGCCCTTCCTGCTCGTCACGTACGCTTTCTAGCAGCTCTACGGACACACACGCGTCAGCCTCTTCACTGTCCTACACAGCTAGCACGCTGGCAGTTACCGTCAACTTGGAAGCAGCCGCGCAGAAGGCAGTCGCCCCTGCAACCGGCGAACAGCGCACATTCGCGGCTACACGCGAGCTGGCCGCACTCGGAGCTTTCGCGGCTCTTCTCTCGCTCTTTCCCGCAGAGCTCCGGCGATGCACAACTCGAACCGCGAAAGCCGCAATGAGCTTTGTGCAAGCTGCGCAGAAGAAACAAGGCACTAAACCGGCAAATGTCCAGCTAATCTCCAACGTGAAAAGGGTCAGCAAGGAAAGCTCTTGCTAACAGCCCAGAAGCATTGCGACGCTTCTCTGGATGATTTGCCCACCAACACTTCACATCAGCTCAAGCCGGCTGCCCGGAGGAAAAGAGGCTAGGAAAGATCGTAGCAGGCACGGTTGTTGCTGCACGAGAAGTGCCTGCTCCGGAGGCTTCTTGCGAGCAGCGCTAAAAGCACGCGAACATCGCGTTTCTGTGCTTTCCTGAACAGCTTGCGCTGGGACAGTTACAGCCGTGTTTTGCAAGCTGTCCGGGGTTCTGAGGCACTAAAAGTGCGGATGTGTGGCGACTGTGCAAGACGAGAACCGGCTGCTCTGAAAGCCCTTCCTGCTCGTCACGTACGCTTTCTAGCAGCTCTACGGACACACACGCGTCAGCCTCTTCACTGTCCTACACAGCTAGCACGCTGGCAGTTACCGTCAACTTGGAAGCAGCCGCGCAGAAGGCAGTCGCCCTGCAACCGGCGAACAGCGCACATTCGCGGCTACACGCGAGCTGGCCGCACTCGGAGCTTTCGCGGCTCTTCTCTCGCTCTTTCCCGCAGAGCTCCGGCGATGCACAACTCGAACCGCGAAAGCCGCAATGAGCTTTGTGCAAGCTGCGCAGAAGAAACAAGGCACTAAACCGGCAAATGTCCAGCTAATCTCCAACGTGAAAAGGGTCAGCAAGGAAAGCTCTTGCTAACAGCCCAGAAGCATTGCGACGCTTCTCTGGATGATTTGCCCACCAACACTTCACATCAGCTCAAGCCGGCTGCCCGGAGGAAAAGAGGCTAGGAAAGATCGTAGCAGGCACGGTTGTTGCTGCACGAGAAGTGCCTGCTCCGGAGGCTTCTTGCGAGCAGCGCTAAAAGCACGCGAACATCGCGTTTCTGTGCTTTCCTGAACAGCTTGCGCTGGGACAGTTACAGCCGTGTTTTGCAAGCTGTCCGGGGTTCTGAGGCACTAAAAGTGCGGATGTGTGGCGACTGTGCAAGACGAGAACCGGCTGCTCTGAAAGCCCTTCCTGCTCGTCACGTACGCTTTCTAGCAGCTCTACGGACACACACGCGTCAGCCTCTTCACTGTCCTACACAGCTAGCACGCTGGCAGTTACCGTCAACTTGGAAGCAGCCGCGCAGAAGGCACTCGCCCTGCAACCGGCGAACAGCGCACATTCGCGGCTACACGCGAGCTGGCCGCACTCGGAGCTTTCGCGGCTCTTCTCTCGCTCTTTCCCGCAGAGCTCCGGCGATGCACAACTCGAACCGCGAAAGCCGCAATGAGCTTTGTGCAAGCTGCGCAGAAGAAACAAGGCACTAAACCGGCAAATGTCCAGCTAATCTCCAACGTGAAAAGGCTCAGCAAGGAAAGCTCTTGCTAACAGCCCAGAAGCATTGCGACGCTTCTCTGGATGATTTGCCCACCAACACTTCACATCAGCTCAAGCCGGCTGCCCGGAGGAAAAGAGGCTAGGAAAGATCGTAGCAGGCACGGTTGTTGCTGCACGAGAAGTGCCTGCTCCGGAGGCTTCTTGCGAGCAGCGCTAAAAGCACGCGAACATCGCGTTTCTGTGCTTTCCTGAACAGCTTGCGCTGGGACAGTTACAGCCGTGTTTTGCAAGCTGTCCGGGGTTCTGAGGCACTAAAAGTGCGGATGTGTGGCGACTGTCCAAGACGAGAACCGGCTGCTCTGAAAGCCCTTCCTGCTCGTCACGTACGCTTTCTAGCAGCTCTACGGACACACACGCGTCAGCCTCTTCACTGTCCTACACAGCTAGCACGCTGGCAGTTACCGTCAACTTGGAAGCAGCCGCGCAGAAGGCAGTCGCCCTGCAACCGGCGAACAGCGCACATTCGCGGCTACACGCGAGCTGGCCGCACTCGGAGCTTTCGCGGCTCTTCTCTCGCTCTTTCCCGCAGAGCTCCGGCGATGCACAACTCGAACCGCGAAAGCCGCAATGAGCTTTGTGCAAGCTGCGCAGAAGAAACAAGGCACTAAACCGGCAAATGTCCAGCTAATCTCCAACGTGAAAAGGGTCAGCAAGGAAAGCTCTTGCTAACAGCCCAGAAGCATTGCGACGCTTCTCTGGATGATTTGCCCACCAACACTTCACATCAGCTCAAGCCGGCTGCCCGGAGGAAAAGAGGCTAGGAAAGATCGTAGCAGGCACGGTTGTTGCTGCACGAGAAGTGCCTGCTCCGGAGGCTTCTTGCGAGCAGCGCTAAAAGCACGCGAACATCGCGTTTCTGTGCTTTCCTGAACAGCTTGCGCTGGGACAGTTACAGCCGTGTTTTGCAAGCTGTCCGGGGTTCTGAGGCACTAAAAGTGCGGATGTGTGGCGACTGTGCAAGACGAGAACCGGCTGCTCTGAAAGCCCTTCCTGCTCGTCACGTACGCTTTCTAGCAGCTCTACGGACACACACGCGTCAGCCTCTTCACTGTCCTACACAGCTAGCACGCTGGCAGTTACCGTCAACTTGGAAGCAGCCGCGCAGAAGGCAGTCGCCCCTGCAACCGGCGAACAGCGCACATTCGCGGCTACACGCGAGCTGGCCGCACTCGGAGCTTTCGCGGCTCTTCTCTCGCTCTTTCCCGCAGAGCTCCGGCGATGCACAACTCGAACCGCGAAAGCCGCAATGAGCTTTGTGCAAGCTGCGCAGAAGAAACAAGGCACTAAACCGGCAAATGTCCAGCTAATCTCCAACGTGAAAAGGCTCAGCAAGGAAAGCTCTTGCTAACAGCCCAGAAGCATTGCGACGCTTCTCTGGATGATTTGCCCACCAACACTTCACATCAGCTCAAGCCGGCTGCCCGGAGGAAAAGAGGCTAGGAAAGATCGTAGCAGGCACGGTTGTTGCTGCACGAGAAGTGCCTGCTCCGGAGGCTTCTTGCGAGCAGCGCTAAAAGCACGCGAACATCGCGTTTCTGTGCTTTCCTGAACAGCTTGCGCTGGGACAGTTACAGCCGTGTTTTGCAAGCTGTCCGGGGTTCTGAGGCACTAAAAGTGCGGATGTGTGGCGACTGTCCAAGACGAGAACCGGCTGCTCTGAAAGCCCTTCCTGCTCGTCACGTACGCTTTCTAGCAGCTCTACGGACACACACGCGTCAGCCTCTTCACTGTCCTACACAGCTAGCACGCTGGCAGTTACCGTCAACTTGGAAGCAGCCGCGCAGAAGGCAGTCGCCCTGCAACCGGCGAACAGCGCACATTCGCGGCTACACGCGAGCTGGCCGCACTCGGAGCTTTCGCGGCTCTTCTCTCGCTCTTTCCCGCAGAGCTCCGGCGATGCACAACTCGAACCGCGAAAGCCGCAATGAGCTTTGTGCAAGCTGCGCAGAAGAAACAAGGCACTAAACCGGCAAATGTCCAGCTAATCTCCAACGTGAAAAGGGTCAGCAAGGAAAGCTCTTGCTAACAGCCCAGAAGCATTGCGACGCTTCTCTGGATGATTTGCCCACCAACACTTCACATCAGCTCAAGCCGGCTGCCCGGAGGAAAAGAGGCTAGGAAAGATCGTAGCAGGCACGGTTGTTGCTGCACGAGAAGTGCCTGCTCCGGAGGCTTCTTGCGAGCAGCGCTAAAAGCACGCGAACATCGCGTTTCTGTGCTTTCCTGAACAGCTTGCGCTGGGACAGTTACAGCCGTGTTTTGCAAGCTGTCCGGGGTTCTGAGGCACTAAAAGTGCGGATGTGTGGCGACTGTGCAAGACGAGAACCGGCTGCTCTGAAAGCCCTTCCTGCTCGTCACGTACGCTTTCTAGCAGCTCTACGGACACACACGCGTCAGCCTCTTCACTGTCCTACACAGCTAGCACGCTGGCAGTTACCGTCAACTTGGAAGCAGCCGCGCAGAAGGCAGTCGCCCCTGCAACCGGCGAACAGCGCACATTCGCGGCTACACGCGAGCTGGCCGCACTCGGAGCTTTCGCGGCTCTTCTCTCGCTCTTTCCCGCAGAGCTCCGGCGATGCACAACTCGAACCGCGAAAGCCGCAATGAGCTTTGTGCAAGCTGCGCAGAAGAAACAAGGCACTAAACCGGCAAATGTCCAGCTAATCTCCAACGTGAAAAGGGTCAGCAAGGAAAGCTCTTGCTAACAGCCCAGAAGCATTGCGACGCTTCTCTGGATGATTTGCCCACCAACACTTCACATCAGCTCAAGCCGGCTGCCCGGAGGAAAAGAGGCTAGGAAAGATCGTAGCAGGCACGGTTGTTGCTGCACGAGAAGTGCCTGCTCCGGAGGCTTCTTGCGAGCAGCGCTAAAAGCACGCGAACATCGCGTTTCTGTGCTTTCCTGAACAGCTTGCGCTGGGACAGTTACAGCCGTGTTTTGCAAGCTGTCCGGGGTTCTGAGGCACTAAAAGTGCGGATGTGTGGCGACTGTGCAAGACGAGAACCGGCTGCTCTGAAAGCCCTTCCTGCTCGTCACGTACGCTTTCTAGCAGCTCTACGGACACACACGCGTCAGCCTCTTCACTGTCCTACACAGCTAGCACGCTGGCAGTTACCGTCAACTTGGAAGCAGCCGCGCAGAAGGCAGTCGCCCTGCAACCGGCGAACAGCGCACATTCGCGGCTACACGCGAGCTGGCCGCACTCGGAGCTTTCGCGGCTCTTCTCTCGCTCTTTCCCGCAGAGCTCCGGCGATGCACAACTCGAACCGCGAAAGCCGCAATGAGCTTTGTGCAAGCTGCGCAGAAGAAACAAGGCACTAAACCGGCAAATGTCCAGCTAATCTCCAACGTGAAAAGGCTCAGCAAGGAAAGCTCTTGCTAACAGCCCAGAAGCATTGCGACGCTTCTCTGGATGATTTGCCCACCAACACTTCACATCAGCTCAAGCCGGCTGCCCGGAGGAAAAGAGGCTAGGAAAGATCGTAGCAGGCACGGTTGTTGCTGCACGAGAAGTGCCTGCTCCGGAGGCTTCTTGCGAGCAGCGCTAAAAGCACGCGAACATCGCGTTTCTGTGCTTTCCTGAACAGCTTGCGCTGGGACAGTTACAGCCGTGTTTTGCAAGCTGTCCGGGGTTCTGAGGCACTAAAAGTGCGGATGTGTGGCGACTGTGCAAGACGAGAACCGGCTGCTCTGAAAGCCCTTCCTGCTCGTCACGTACGCTTTCTAGCAGCTCTACGGACACACACGCGTCAGCCTCTTCACTGTCCTACACAGCTAGCACGCTGGCAGTTACCGTCAACTTGGAAGCAGCCGCGCAGAAGGCAGTCGCCCTGCAACCGGCGAACAGCGCACATTCGCGGCTACACGCGAGCTGGCCGCACTCGGAGCTTTCGCGGCTCTTCTCTCGCTCTTTCCCGCAGAGCTCCGGCGATGCACAACTCGAACCGCGAAAGCCGCAATGAGCTTTGTGCAAGCTGCGCAGAAGAAACAAGGCACTAAACCGGCAAATGTCCAGCTAATCTCCAACGTGAAAAGGGTCAGCAAGGAAAGCTCTTGCTAACAGCCCAGAAGCATTGCGACGCTTCTCTGGATGATTTGCCCACCAACACTTCACATCAGCTCAAGCCGGCTGCCCGGAGGAAAAGAGGCTAGGAAAGATCGTAGCAGGCACGGTTGTTGCTGCACGAGAAGTGCCTGCTCCGGAGGCTTCTTGCGAGCAGCGCTAAAAGCACGCGAACATCGCGTTTCTGTGCTTTCCTGAACAGCTTGCGCTGGGACAGTTACAGCCGTGTTTTGCAAGCTGTCCGGGGTTCTGAGGCACTAAAAGTGCGGATGTGTGGCGACTGTGCAAGACGAGAACCGGCTGCTCTGAAAGCCCTTCCTGCTCGTCACGTACGCTTTCTAGCAGCTCTACGGACACACACGCGTCAGCCTCTTCACTGTCCTACACAGCTAGCACGCTGGCAGTTACCGTCAACTTGGAAGCAGCCGCGCAGAAGGCAGTCGCCCTGCAACCGGCGAACAGCGCACATTCGCGGCTACACGCGAGCTGGCCGCACTCGGAGCTTTCGCGGCTCTTCTCTCGCTCTTTCCCGCAGAGCTCCGGCGATGCACAACTCGAACCGCGAAAGCCGCAATGAGCTTTGTGCAAGCTGCGCAGAAGAAACAAGGCACTAAACCGGCAAATGTCCAGCTAATCTCCAACGTGAAAAGGCTCAGCAAGGAAAGCTCTTGCTAACAGCCCAGAAGCATTGCGACGCTTCTCTGGATGATTTGCCCACCAACACTTCACATCAGCTCAAGCCGGCTGCCCGGAGGAAAAGAGGCTAGGAAAGATCGTAGCAGGCACGGTTGTTGCTGCACGAGAAGTGCCTGCTCCGGAGGCTTCTTGCGAGCAGCGCTAAAAGCACGCGAACATCGCGTTTCTGTGCTTTCCTGAACAGCTTGCGCTGGGACAGTTACAGCCGTGTTTTGCAAGCTGTCCGGGGTTCTGAGGCACTAAAAGTGCGGATGTGTGGCGACTGTGCAAGACGAGAACCGGCTGCTCTGAAAGCCCTTCCTGCTCGTCACGTACGCTTTCTAGCAGCTCTACGGACACACACGCGTCAGCCTCTTCACTGTCCTACACAGCTAGCACGCTGGCAGTTACCGTCAACTTGGAAGCAGCCGCGCAGAAGGCACTCGCCCTGCAACCGGCGAACAGCGCACATTCGCGGCTACACGCGAGCTGGCCGCACTCGGAGCTTTCGCGGCTCTTCTCTCGCTCTTTCCCGCAGAGCTCCGGCGATGCACAACTCGAACCGCGAAAGCCGCAATGAGCTTTGTGCAAGCTGCGCAGAAGAAACAAGGCACTAAACCGGCAAATGTCCAGCTAATCTCCAACGTGAAAAGGGTCAGCAAGGAAAGCTCTTGCTAACAGCCCAGAAGCATTGCGACGCTTCTCTGGATGATTTGCCCACCAACACTTCACATCAGCTCAAGCCGGCTGCCCGGAGGAAAAGAGGCTAGGAAAGATCGTAGCAGGCACGGTTGTTGCTGCACGAGAAGTGCCTGCTCCGGAGGCTTCTTGCGAGCAGCGCTAAAAGCACGCGAACATCGCGTTTCTGTGCTTTCCTGAACAGCTTGCGCTGGGACAGTTACAGCCGTGTTTTGCAAGCTGTCCGGGGTTCTGAGGCACTAAAAGTGCGGATGTGTGGCGACTGTCCAAGACGAGAACCGGCTGCTCTGAAAGCCCTTCCTGCTCGTCACGTACGCTTTCTAGCAGCTCTACGGACACACACGCGTCAGCCTCTTCACTGTCCTACACAGCTAGCACGCTGGCAGTTACCGTCAACTTGGAAGCAGCCGCGCAGAAGGCAGTCGCCCTGCAACCGGCGAACAGCGCACATTCGCGGCTACACGCGAGCTGGCCGCACTCGGAGCTTTCGCGGCTCTTCTCTCGCTCTTTCCCGCAGAGCTCCGGCGATGCACAACTCGAACCGCGAAAGCCGCAATGAGCTTTGTGCAAGCTGCGCAGAAGAAACAAGGCACTAAACCGGCAAATGTCCAGCTAATCTCCAACGTGAAAAGGCTCAGCAAGGAAAGCTCTTGCTAACAGCCCAGAAGCATTGCGACGCTTCTCTGGATGATTTGCCCACCAACACTTCACATCAGCTCAAGCCGGCTGCCCGGAGGAAAAGAGGCTAGGAAAGATCGTAGCAGGCACGGTTGTTGCTGCACGAGAAGTGCCTGCTCCGGAGGCTTCTTGCGAGCAGCGCTAAAAGCACGCGAACATCGCGTTTCTGTGCTTTCCTGAACAGCTTGCGCTGGGACAGTTACAGCCGTGTTTTGCAAGCTGTCCGGGGTTCTGAGGCACTAAAAGTGCGGATGTGTGGCGACTGTGCAAGACGAGAACCGGCTGCTCTGAAAGCCCTTCCTGCTCGTCACGTACGCTTTCTAGCAGCTCTACGGACACACACGCGTCAGCCTCTTCACTGTCCTACACAGCTAGCACGCTGGCAGTTACCGTCAACTTGGAAGCAGCCGCGCAGAAGGCAGTCGCCCTGCAACCGGCGAACAGCGCACATTCGCGGCTACACGCGAGCTGGCCGCACTCGGAGCTTTCGCGGCTCTTCTCTCGCTCTTTCCCGCAGAGCTCCGGCGATGCACAACTCGAACCGCGAAAGCCGCAATGAGCTTTGTGCAAGCTGCGCAGAAGAAACAAGGCACTAAACCGGCAAATGTCCAGCTAATCTCCAACGTGAAAAGGGTCAGCAAGGAAAGCTCTTGCTAACAGCCCAGAAGCATTGCGACGCTTCTCTGGATGATTTGCCCACCAACACTTCACATCAGCTCAAGCCGGCTGCCCGGAGGAAAAGAGGCTAGGAAAGATCGTAGCAGGCACGGTTGTTGCTGCACGAGAAGTGCCTGCTCCGGAGGCTTCTTGCGAGCAGCGCTAAAAGCACGCGAACATCGCGTTTCTGTGCTTTCCTGAACAGCTTGCGCTGGGACAGTTACAGCCGTGTTTTGCAAGCTGTCCGGGGTTCTGAGGCACTAAAAGTGCGGATGTGTGGCGACTGTCCAAGACGAGAACCGGCTGCTCTGAAAGCCCTTCCTGCTCGTCACGTACGCTTTCTAGCAGCTCTACGGACACACACGCGTCAGCCTCTTCACTGTCCTACACAGCTAGCACGCTGGCAGTTACCGTCAACTTGGAAGCAGCCGCGCAGAAGGCAGTCGCCCTGCAACCGGCGAACAGCGCACATTCGCGGCTACACGCGAGCTGGCCGCACTCGGAGCTTTCGCGGCTCTTCTCTCGCTCTTTCCCGCAGAGCTCCGGCGATGCACAACTCGAACCGCGAAAGCCGCAATGAGCTTTGTGCAAGCTGCGCAGAAGAAACAAGGCACTAAACCGGCAAATGTCCAGCTAATCTCCAACGTGAAAAGGCTCAGCAAGGAAAGCTCTTGCTAACAGCCCAGAAGCATTGCGACGCTTCTCTGGATGATTTGCCCACCAACACTTCACATCAGCTCAAGCCGGCTGCCCGGAGGAAAAGAGGCTAGGAAAGATCGTAGCAGGCACGGTTGTTGCTGCACGAGAAGTGCCTGCTCCGGAGGCTTCTTGCGAGCAGCGCTAAAAGCACGCGAACATCGCGTTTCTGTGCTTTCCTGAACAGCTTGCGCTGGGACAGTTACAGCCGTGTTTTGCAAGCTGTCCGGGGTTCTGAGGCACTAAAAGTGCGGATGTGTGGCGACTGTGCAAGACGAGAACCGGCTGCTCTGAAAGCCCTTCCTGCTCGTCACGTACGCTTTCTAGCAGCTCTACGGACACACACGCGTCAGCCTCTTCACTGTCCTACACAGCTAGCACGCTGGCAGTTACCGTCAACTTGGAAGCAGCCGCGCAGAAGGCAGTCGCCCTGCAACCGGCGAACAGCGCACATTCGCGGCTACACGCGAGCTGGCCGCACTCGGAGCTTTCGCGGCTCTTCTCTCGCTCTTTCCCGCAGAGCTCCGGCGATGCACAACTCGAACCGCGAAAGCCGCAATGAGCTTTGTGCAAGCTGCGCAGAAGAAACAAGGCACTAAACCGGCAAATGTCCAGCTAATCTCCAACGTGAAAAGGCTCAGCAAGGAAAGCTCTTGCTAACAGCCCAGAAGCATTGCGACGCTTCTCTGGATGATTTGCCCACCAACACTTCACATCAGCTCAAGCCGGCTGCCCGGAGGAAAAGAGGCTAGGAAAGATCGTAGCAGGCACGGTTGTTGCTGCACGAGAAGTGCCTGCTCCGGAGGCTTCTTGCGAGCAGCGCTAAAAGCACGCGAACATCGCGTTTCTGTGCTTTCCTGAACAGCTTGCGCTGGGACAGTTACAGCCGTGTTTTGCAAGCTGTCCGGGGTTCTGAGGCACTAAAAGTGCGGATGTGTGGCGACTGTGCAAGACGAGAACCGGCTGCTCTGAAAGCCCTTCCTGCTCGTCACGTACGCTTTCTAGCAGCTCTACGGACACACACGCGTCAGCCTCTTCACTGTCCTACACAGCTAGCACGCTGGCAGTTACCGTCAACTTGGAAGCAGCCGCGCAGAAGGCAGTCGCCCTGCAACCGGCGAACAGCGCACATTCGCGGCTACACGCGAGCTGGCCGCACTCGGAGCTTTCGCGGCTCTTCTCTCGCTCTTTCCCGCAGAGCTCCGGCGATGCACAACTCGAACCGCGAAAGCCGCAATGAGCTTTGTGCAAGCTGCGCAGAAGAAACAAGGCACTAAACCGGCAAATGTCCAGCTAATCTCCAACGTGAAAAGGGTCAGCAAGGAAAGCTCTTGCTAACAGCCCAGAAGCATTGCGACGCTTCTCTGGATGATTTGCCCACCAACACTTCACATCAGCTCAAGCCGGCTGCCCGGAGGAAAAGAGGCTAGGAAAGATCGTAGCAGGCACGGTTGTTGCTGCACGAGAAGTGCCTGCTCCGGAGGCTTCTTGCGAGCAGCGCTAAAAGCACGCGAACATCGCGTTTCTGTGCTTTCCTGAACAGCTTGCGCTGGGACAGTTACAGCCGTGTTTTGCAAGCTGTCCGGGGTTCTGAGGCACTAAAAGTGCGGATGTGTGGCGACTGTGCAAGACGAGAACCGGCTGCTCTGAAAGCCCTTCCTGCTCGTCACGTACGCTTTCTAGCAGCTCTACGGACACACACGCGTCAGCCTCTTCACTGTCCTACACAGCTAGCACGCTGGCAGTTACCGTCAACTTGGAAGCAGCCGCGCAGAAGGCACTCGCCCTGCAACCGGCGAACAGCGCACATTCGCGGCTACACGCGAGCTGGCCGCACTCGGAGCTTTCGCGGCTCTTCTCTCGCTCTTTCCCGCAGAGCTCCGGCGATGCACAACTCGAACCGCGAAAGCCGCAATGAGCTTTGTGCAAGCTGCGCAGAAGAAACAAGGCACTAAACCGGCAAATGTCCAGCTAATCTCCAACGTGAAAAGGGTCAGCAAGGAAAGCTCTTGCTAACAGCCCAGAAGCATTGCGACGCTTCTCTGGATGATTTGCCCACCAACACTTCACATCAGCTCAAGCCGGCTGCCCGGAGGAAAAGAGGCTAGGAAAGATCGTAGCAGGCACGGTTGTTGCTGCACGAGAAGTGCCTGCTCCGGAGGCTTCTTGCGAGCAGCGCTAAAAGCACGCGAACATCGCGTTTCTGTGCTTTCCTGAACAGCTTGCGCTGGGACAGTTACAGCCGTGTTTTGCAAGCTGTCCGGGGTTCTGAGGCACTAAAAGTGCGGATGTGTGGCGACTGTCCAAGACGAGAACCGGCTGCTCTGAAAGCCCTTCCTGCTCGTCACGTACGCTTTCTAGCAGCTCTACGGACACACA